>NW_028246679.1:0-207395 GCF_964263255.1 Lissotriton vulgaris
GGAGTGACATCACAGAGGATAGGCAGGGGACAGAATGTACATATATGGAAGAGGGGAGTGACATCACAGAGGATAGGCCAGGATGTTCAAGCTTAGGGGAGTGACATCACAGAGGAAGGTGGGGGACAAAATGTACATATATGGAAGAGGGGAGTGACATCACAGAGGAAGGTGGGAGACAGAATGTACATATATGGAAGAGGGGAGTGACATCACAGAGGATAGGCCAGGATGTTCAAGCTTAGGGGAGTGACATCACAGAGGAAGGTGGGGGACAGAATGTACATATATGGAAGAGGGGAGTGACATCACAGAGGATAGGCAGGGGACAGAATGTACATATATGGAAGAGGGGAGTGACATCACAGAGGATAGGCCAGGATGTTCAAGCTTAGGGGAGTGACATCACAGAGGAAGGTGGGGGACATAATGTACATATATGGAAGAGGGGAGTGATATCACAGAGGAAGGTGTGGGACAGAATGTACATATATGGAAGAGGGGAGTGACATCACAGAGGATAGGCCAGGATGTTCAAGCTTAGGGGAGTGACATCACAGAGGAAGGTGGGGGACAAAATGTACATATATGGAAGAGGGGAGTGACATCACAGAGGATAGGCAGGGGACAGAATGTACATATATGGAAGAGGGGAGTGACATCACAGAGGATAGGCCAGGATGTTCAAGCTTAGGCGAGTGACATCACAGAGGAAGGTGGGGGACAGAATGTACATATATGGAAGAGGGGAGTGACATCACAGAGGATAGGCCAGGATGTTCAAGCTTAGGGGAGTGACATCACAGAGGATAGGCAGGGGACAGAATGTACATATATGGAAGAGGGGAGTGACATCACAGAGGATAGGCCAGGATGTTCAAGCTTAGGGGAGTGACATCACAGAGGAAGGTGGGGGACAAAATGTACATATATGGAAGAGGGGAGTGACATCACAGAGGAAGGTGGGAGACAGAATGTACATATATGGAAGAGGGGAGTGACATCACAGAGGATAGGCCAGGATGTTCAAGCTTAGGGGAGTGACATCACAGAGGAAGGTGGGGGACAGAATGTACATATATGGAAGAGGGGAGTGACATCACAGAGGATAGGCAGGGGACAGAATGTACATATATGGAAGAGGGGAGTGACATCACAGAGGATAGGCCAGGATGTTCAAGCTTAGGGGAGTGACATCACAGAGGAAGGTGGGGGACAGAATGTACATATATGGAAGAGGGGAGTGACATCACAGAGGATAGGCAGGGGACAGAATGTACACATATGGAAGAGGGGAGTGACATCACAGAGGATAGGCCAGGATGTTCAAGCTTAGGGGAGTGACATCACAGAGGAAGGTGGGGGACAGAATGTACATATATGGAAGAGGGGAGTGACATCACAGAGGAAGGTGGGGGACAGAATGTACATATATGGAAGAGGGGAGTGACATCACAGAGGATAGGCCAGGATGTTCAAGCTTAGGGGAGTGACATCACAGAGGAAGGTGGGGGACAGAATGTACATATATGGAAGAGGGGAGTGACATCACAGAGGATAAGCAGGGGACAGAATGTACATATATGGAAGAGGGGAGTGACATCACAGAGGATAGGCCAGGATGTTCAAGCTTAGGGGAGTGACATCACAGAGGAAGGTGGGGGACAGAATGTACACATATGGAAGAGGGGAGTGACATCACAGAGGATAGGCCAGGATGTTCAAGCTTAGGGGAGTGACATCACAGAGGAAGGTGGGGGACAAAATGTACATATATGGAAGAGGGGAGTGACATCACAGAGGATAAGCAGGGGACAGAATTTACATATATGGAAGAGGGGAGTGACATCACAGAGGATAGGCCAGGATGTTCAAGCTTAGGGGAGTGACATCACAGAGGAAGGTCGGGGACAGAATGTACATATATGGAAGAGGGGAGTGACATCACAGAGGATAGGCAGGGGACAGAATGTACATATATGGAAGAGGGGAGTGACATCACAGAGGATAGGCCAGGATGTTCAAGCTTAGGGGAGCGACATCACAGAGGAAGGTGGGGGACAGAATGTACATATATGGAAGAGGGGAGTGACATCAGAGGATAGGCAGGGGACAGAATGTACATATATGGAAGAGGGGAGTGACATCACAGAGGATAGGCCAGGATGTTCAAGCTTAGGGGAGTGACATCACAGAGGAAGGTGGGGGACAGAATGTACATATATGGAAGAGGGGAGTGACATCACAGAGGATAGGCAGGGGACAGAATGTACATATATGGAAGAGGGGAGTGACATCACAGAGGATAGGCCAGGATGTTCAAGCTTAGGGGAGTAACATCACAGAGGAAGGTGGGGGACAGAATGTACATATATATAAGAGGGGAGTGACATCACAGAGGATAGGCCAGGATGTTGAAGCTTAGGGGAGTGACATCACAGAGGAAGGTGGGGGACAAAATGTACATATATGGAAGAGGGGAGTGACATCACAGAGGAAGGTGGGGGACAGAATGTACATATATGGAAGAGGGGAGTGACATCACAGAGGATAGGCCAGGATGTTCAAGCTTAGGGGAGTGACATCACAGAGGGAGGTGGGGGACAGAATGTACATATATGGAAGAGGGGAGTGACATCACAGAGGATAGGCAGGGGACAGAATGTACATATATGGAAGAGGGGAGTGACATCACAGAGGATAGGCCAGGATGTTCAAGCTTAGGGGAGTGACATCACAGAGGAAGGTCGGGACAGAATGTACATATATGGAAGAGGGGAGTGACATCACAGAGGATAGGCAGGGGACAGAATGTACATATATGGAAGAGGGGAGTGACATCACAGAGGATAGGCCAGGATGTTCAAGCTTAGGGGAGTGACATCACAGAGGAAGGTGGGGGACAGAATGTACATATATGGAAGAGGGGAGTGACATCACAGAGGATAAGCAGGGGACAGAATGTACATATATGGAAGAGGGGAGTGACATCACAGAGGATAGGCCAGGATGTTCAAGCTTAGGGGAGTGACATCACAGAGGAAGGTGGGGGACAGAATGTACATATATGGAAGAGGGGAGTGACATCACAGAGGATAGGCCAGGATGTTCAAGCTTAGGGGAGTGACATCACAGAGGAAGGTGGGGGACAGAATGTACATATATGGAAGAGGGGAGTGACATCACAGAGGATAAGCAGGGGACAGAATGTACATATATGGAAGAGGGGAGTGACATCACAGAGGATAGGCCAGGATGTTCAAGCTTAGGGGAGTGACATCACAGAGGAAGGTGGGGGACAGAATGTACACATATGGAAGAGGGGAGTGACATCACAGAGGATAGGCCAGGATGTTCAAGCTTAGGGGAGTGACATCACAGAGGAAGGTGGGGGACAGAATGTAGATATATGGAAGAGGGGAGTGACATCACAGAGGAAGGCAGGGGACAGAATGTACATATATGGAAGAGGGGAGTGACATCACAGAGGATAGGCCAGGATGTTCAAGCTTAGGGGAGTGACATCACAGAGGAAGGTGGGGGACAGAATGTACATATATGGAAGAGGGGAGTGACATCACAGAGGATAGGCAGGGGACAGAATGTACATATATGGAAGAGGGGAGTGACATCACAGAGGATAGGCCAGGATGTTCAAGCTTAGGGGAGTGACATCACAGAGGAAGGTCGGGGACAGAATGTACATATATGGAAGAGGGGAGTGACATCACAGAGGATAGGCAGGGGACAGAATGTACATATATGGAAGAGGGGAGTGACATCACAGAGGATAGGCCAGGATGTTCAAGCTTAGGGGAGTGACATCACAGAGGAAGGTCGGGACAGAATGTACATATATGGAAGAGGGGAGTGACATCACAGAGGATAGGCAGGGGACAGAATGTACATATATGGAAGAGGGGAGTGACATCACAGAGGATAGGCCAGGATGTTCAAGCTTAGGGGAGTGACATCACAGAGGAAGGTGGGGGACAGAATGTACATATATGGAAGAGGGGAGTGACATCACAGAGGATAAGCAGGGGACAGAATGTACATATATGGAAGAGGGGAGTGACATCACAGAGGATAGGCCAGGATGTTCAAGCTTAGGGGAGTGACATCACAGAGGAAGGTGGGGGACAGAATGTACATATATGGAAGAGGGGAGTGACATCACAGAGGATAGGCCAGGATGTTCAAGCTTAGGGGAGTGACATCACAGAGGAAGGTGGGGGACAGAATGTACATATATGGAAGAGGGGAGTGACATCACAGAGGATAAGCAGGGGACAGAATGTACATATATGGAAGAGGGGAGTGACATCACAGAGGATAGGCCAGGATGTTCAAGCTTAGGGGAGTGACATCACAGAGGAAGGTGGGGGACAGAATGTACACATATGGAAGAGGGGAGTGACATCACAGAGGATAGGCCAGGATGTTCAAGCTTAGGGGAGTGACATCACAGAGGAAGGTGGGGGACAGAATGTAGATATATGGAAGAGGGGAGTGACATCACAGAGGAAGGCAGGGGACAGAATGTACATATATGGAAGAGGGGAGTGACATCACAGAGGATAGGCCAGGATGTTCAAGCTTAGGGGAGTGAATGCGAAAAAAAACAAGGACCCCCTGGGTATCAATACAGACTCCTAGGGCAGGGTAATCACCTATGTGGGTAAAAAATCCTAGGACATCAGCAAAGAAAATGACCAATTTTTACATAACCAGTGGTGTGAAGAAGAAACGAAAAATGAACTGTATGTAAACATATATTTAATATGAATAAAATCATATAGAAACCCAACTATATGATGGAATAAAAAGTGCAATTCATAAAAAAGTGGACATAGATATTACAAATCAATACATGTCTTATAAATCATATACATTACAAAAAGCAATACAATCATGTAATTCAATGGTATTAAAAGTACTCAAAATTTGAATCATTAAAAACTCTTTCCAAGTTGGCGGTTTCTACGTGACACGGCGGCTAGCTAATATTGGAGCAGCACCATCCTGCTGTCCTCAAGATTCCCGCATTTATAAGTTCTGTAAAATCAGACATCGGAAGACGTTGTTTGAACCCTACCACCATTGATAGTATACGAAATAAGAAATATACTCTATGTATTCACTTGAATACACAAGTCACGACCCGTCTGGCCCTTTGCGGAGGTTGATATTCCCTGCATGAAAATATATACCTGTTTAAGAAGTTTACAGTAGCTTTGTCTACGCTGATTCAAAAATAACTCTACATCCTCGGCTACCCCTGCCTTACGGTTGTTCAAGATCTTCGTTTAAGAAATTAGAATTATGTCAGCATTAATCCAGGTATTAGCCTTTATCAAGTGGCTCTGACTATCCATACATATGAAGATATCACCAACCTCTATAAAATAGATCAATAATATCAGCAGAGACTCCTGAAGAAGGCGGTTTTCTGCCGAAACTCGCGTCGAGTTTTTAATGATTAAAATTTTGAGTACTTTTAATACCATTGAATTATATGATTGTATTGTTTTTTGTAATGTATTTATAAGACATGTATTGATTTGTAAATGTAATTGAGCTTATATAGCGCACAGCTACCCGCAGTGGGTGTCCCGGCGCTTGCTTAGGGAACCCGTCCTGATATTCCCCTGTGTGATAGCCCCAGCGGGTATCCACAAGGTGAAAGCCAGGCATCCCGCCGCGAGGGGCCGTTGTGGAGATTAAGCAAGCTATTGCCCAGAGTCGCAGAGTGTGAACCCGTGAGTCGAGAAGGCACCGGAGCGAGAATTATTGAGTCCGTGGAATTTTTAGCCCAAGACCCGCCGAGGCGGGGAATTGAACCCTGGTCCAGGACCGATTTCAGCTTCCGGGTCTGCCGCCTCTAACCCCTGAGCCACACTTCTCCACATTTGTAATTTCTAATATCTGTGATTTGTGATTTGTGATTTGTAATATCTATGTCCACTTTTTTATGAATTGCACTTTTTATTCCATCATATAGTTGGGTTTCTATATGATTTTTATTCATACTTATTAAATATATGTTTACATACAGTTCATTTTTCGTTCCTTCTTCACACCACTGGTTATGTAAAAATTGGTCATTTTGTTTGCTGATGTCCTAGGATTTTTTACCCACACAAGCTTAGGGGAGTGACATCACAGAGGAAGTGGGGTTGGATATACAGGCCTGGGAAAGTGACATCACAGAGAAAGGAGGAGACAGGATATGCAGGGCTGGGAAAGTGACATCACAGAGGAGGGGGTACAGGATATGCAGGCCTGAGGGAGTGACATCACAGAGGAAGGCGGGGACAGGATGTCCACCCCATGGGGAGTGACATCACAGAAGAAGGAGGCAGCAGGATGTACATATATGGGCGAGGGGAGTGACATCACAGAGAAGTAGCAGCCAGGAAGTTAAAGCTTAAGAGAGTGACATCAGAGAGGAAGTGGGGTAGGATATACAGGCCTGGGAAAGTGACATCACAGAGGAAGGGGCACGGGATATGCAGGCCTGGGGGAGGGATATCACAGAGGAAGTGGGGTAGGATATACAGGTTTGGGGGGAGTGACATCACAGAGAAAGGAGGGGACAGGACATGCAGGTTTGGGAGTGACATCAGAGAGGAAGGGGAACAAAGGTTATCCTTAACACCAGAGGCCATTAACATGCAAAGATCCCCTGTAGAGTGTTATTCCCCTCAGAAAGTCCCCGCTAAGACATCCGGCTCAGGCAGGAGGTTTCCACACACACTGCATGGGTAACATCCAGCAGAACAAGGGGTGAGCACAGTTCACAGGTAGAAACTGCTCTCGCAGATGTGGCATAATGAGGCTCTGCGTCTGAGAGTCCACACGCTGAGGGCATGTGCACTCGCTAACACCAGGGCATGTGCGCTCGCTAACACCAGGGCATGTGCACTCGCTAACACCAGGGCGTGTGCACTCGCTAACACCAGGGCATGTGCGCTCGCTAACACCAGGGCATGTGCGCTCGCTAACACCAGGGTATGTGCGCTCGCTAACACCAGGGCATGTGCGCTCGCTAACACCAGGGCGTGTGCGCTCGCTAACACCAGGGCATGTGCGCTCGCTAACACCAGGGAATGTGCGCTCGCTAACACCAGGGCATGCTCGCTCGCTAACACCAGGGTATGTGCGCTCGCTAACACCAAGGCGTGTGCGCTCGCTAACACCAGGGCGTGTGCGCTCGCTAACACCAGGGCATGTGCGCTCGCTAACACCAGGGCATGTGCGCTCGCTAACACCAGGGCATGTGCGCCCGCTAGCACCAGGGCGTGTGCGCTCGCTAACACCAGGGCATGCGCGCTCGCTAACACCAGGGCATGTGTGCTTGCTAACACCAGGGCGTGTGCGCTCGCTAACACCAGGGCGTGTGCGCTCGCTAACACCAGGGCGTGTGCGCTCGCTAACACAAGGGCGTGTGCGCTCGCTAACACCAGGGCGTGTGCGCTCGCTAACACCAGGGCTTGTGCGCCTGCTAACACCAGGGCATGTGGGCTCGCTAACACCAGGGCATGTGGGCTCGCTAACACCAGGGCATGTGCGCTCGCTAACACCAGGGCAAGTGCGCTCGCTTACACCAGGGTATGTGTGCTCGCTAACACCAGGGCAAGTGCGCTCGCTAACACCAGGGCAAGTGCGCTCGCTAACACCAGGGCATGTGCGCCCGCTAACACCAGGGCATGCGCGCTCGCTAACACCAGGGCATGTGTGCTTGCTAACACCAGGGCGTGTGCGCTCGCTAACACCAGGGCGTGTGCGCTCGCTAACACCAGGGCGTGTGCGCTCGCTAACACCAGGGCGTGTGCGCTCGCTAACACCAGGGCTTGTGCGCCTGCTAACACCAGGGCATGTGGGCTCGCTAACACCAGGGCATGTGGGCTCGCTAACACCAGGGCATGTGCGCTCGCTAACACCAGGGCAAGTGCGCTCGCTTACACCAGGGTATGTGTGCTCGCTAACACCAGGGCAAGTGCGCTCGCTAACACCAGGGCAAGTGCGCTCGCTAACACCAGGGCATGTGTGCTCGCTAACACCAGGGCATGTGCGCCTGCTAACACCAGGGCATGTGCGCCTGCTAACACCAGGGCGTGTGTGCTCACTAACACCAGGGCATGTGTGCTCGCTAACACCAGGGCAAGTGTGCTCGCTAACACCAGGGCAAGTGCGCTCGCTAACACCAGGGCAAGTGCGCTCGCTAACACCAGGGCATGTGCGCCTGCTAACACCAGGGCATGTGCGCCTGCTAACACCAGGGCGTGTGTGCTCACTAACACCAGGGCATGTGTGCTCGCTAACACCAGGGCAAGTGTGCTCGCTAACACCAGGGCAAGTGCGCTCACTAACACCAGGGCATGTGCGCCTGCTAACACCAGGGCATGTGCGCCTGCTAACACCAGGGCGTGTGTGCTCACTAACACCAGGGCAAGTGCGCTCGCTAACACCAGGGCATGTGCGCTCGCTAACACCAGGCCTTATGCTTTCACTTTGTTGGGTCAGTGCTGGGTCATCAAGGGCAGTGACGGTATAAACAGTGCAATCCCCTTTGGTCAGTGTCTAGGAACTTCCTCTCCCCTTTATTTTCTCTTTGAGGTTCCCTCTGCTTCCTTTATTGGTCAATAGCTGCCGGTTCTCAGGGCTGCCAACTATAAGGAGGCAAGTGAGGTATCCCTGGAGCCTATTACTAGGCCCCTTCTGTTATTACGCGCTGTATTCCATGTGTTCTGTATTCCATGTGTTTGCTTACCATATGTTCCTCTCTTTCCCTAGAGGTGCACTTTATGTCTTCGAACAAAGATACCCGGAGACTCCAGGGTCACCAAGCAGTATCATCTCTCAGCTCCAGACCAGAGCTTCTCTGGCTCCCCCTGGGTGTCCTGATAGATGTTCACAAAACTAATGCTTCAACGACCTTCAACAATATTGAATGGAGTGGACAATATTTTCAGAGGGTCAGATCAAACATGTAATTTAAAGTCTTTAGAAGGAATGAGAGATTGTCAGTCGCAGTCAAGAATGTAACTTTGCTCCAATAAAGTCTGTCATGGATGATACCGTCTTTGAGGGAGGGGTCCCAGGCCACACAAAAGCCGATGACCGCACTCCAAGAAGAGGTCTCCACAGGGTTGTGATAGCACAATACAACCCTCAAACTGAGAGAGCCACAAGCAGACAACACTGCAGTCACTGGGAAGCAGGGTCCACTGTATGAACTGTTCTCTGGTGAGCTTCGCTTGCACTGCAAGGTTCCTTCCCAGACCCGCAGGAGGAGAGACTGCTGCCCGCGACACTATGGGATAAAGAGCGCTCTCCAGCCTGCCTCTTCTGCGAGACCTCACACCGCCAGGGTCACACTATACCTCCTGCCTCCTGAGCAGTCTCTCCTCTTCCAGGGTTGGTAGGCTCCTTCCCTCTCAGCAGGCAGACTGGTTTCAAGGCACTTCAGGAGAGGGGCAGGGAGCGTCAGAAGAGGCAATAACGTAAATAGATCCACAGGTCTACTAAATCGAGGGGTATTGCACTGAACAATAAAAGAGCTGTGACTCAATGGGATGATAAACAAAGGGAAGACATAGCTCAGGAAAGAACACATTTACGGAGGAAAATCCTTTAAATAGGACGGATTCCCATCACTCACCTAAGGTGACCTGCTTCATCGTCTGGGTCTCCTCCTGGCCACACGCTGGTGCGACCCAGGGAGCTCCTGGATGCTTTTGAGGTATATCGCAGATGTGAAGAGGTGGTTGTAAAAGTGATGGGCGCAGTGCATGGAAAGTGAGAGTGAGATTAAAAGTGGCTCGCAAGAGAAAAGTTAGTTTATAAAAGCAGTGCAAAACAGTTTTAAATAATAACTGTATTAATAGGTCAACATGTTTCAGCCATGGGGATAGTTAATCCTAGGCTTTCTTCAGGACCACAAAAATCATATATTGCTACTGCGATGTGAAAAATTGTAAAGATTATAAAGAATCTATCTATTATAAGATTGGAAAGATACAACCATATAACCTGGCTTTCAGGTGTTCAAATCCTCTGTCAGACATTGGACGCGGGTCGTACCCATGTTTTACGAGGAGTGGACCCCACTTCACCTGGCAACAGGAGAACAGATCCTGTGCACACGCTGGTGAGATCAGTGGTCCTGAAGTCAGAATGCAAATTTTATATAGGAGTGGATAGCGCATGAAAGGTTCAAAAGGATCAAAACACAAAGTTTCATGTGGGTGAAAATGTACAGTACAGAAAATAATAGCCAGCCGACACGTGTTTCGTCACACCGTGTGGGAGATGTGACTCATCAGGGCTGATGTGATGGGAGGATGACCAGGTTCGTGGTGGCGGCCACGTGGTAACTAGTACGGTAACGACCGGGGCAGCCCGTGCCAAAGGTTGGAGAGAGAGTACTGGATGGGTAGTCCAGAACTGTGAGGTAACCTGGGTCAAAAGAGCGGGAGACGCATCAGGTACGTGCCTCCGTGTAGCGCGGTCCGGGTAATGGAGCCAACCTGGCAACAGCTCAGGAAAAAGAGGCCACGCTCTGTCCGTTATTACCTCGCGGCCAAACTAAGTTGTATATGTCAGAAGAGGGTGTTTGGAGAGGGGCAGGCATTGTCAGGACAGCACTTGGGAGGGGCAGGAGAGGATTAGGGAGGGGCAGAGAGAGGAGCAGGGAGTGTCAGGAGAGGTGCACAGTATACAGGTAGAGGGCCATAGGTGTGAGGAGAGAGGGAGGAGGGAGTGTCAGCAGAGTGGTAGGAAGGGGCAGGGAGTGTCGAGAGAGGGGCATGAACAGTCGCGGCCAGCACGACTTGCGGGTGGGGGGGCGTGCGGTTGCGCAGTGGGGGGAGTTAATTTAATTAAAACAAATAAAGATAATTAAACTTACCTGGCCGGGGTTCCTGGTCCTATGTCCGCGTCTTCTCTGCTCTCCTGCCCTCCAGGAACAGGAAGCAGAAGCAGGTAGCCAGGCTCCCTCCCTCCCCTAAGCCAATCACAACACTGCTCAAGCAGCATCTATTTGCGTCCCAACGCTCTCTCATGGGTTGAGACGTGTGCTATAGAATAGCACACATCCCAACCCCTGAGAGAGGGTGAGACAGGACATTGAAGTCGAGACGACTGGAATCAAAATTGATTATAACATTCAGAACTACAACCAGTGGGTCTCAATGCCGATGAAGACCTCTTTGTCCATCTATAAGGACCAAGAAGAGAGAAAATGAGTAATTTCAACTATCACAAGCAATACATGTCCTCGCTTAAAGATCCAGCCAACTATGGTTCAAAGATATGGCCACTTAGGCCTAAAAACTTCAAATGAGAAAGATAGAATTGTTCAGGAGCCACTTAGGGGAGAATTATCCCATGGATCAAACACTGTCCACACTGCAAAGAGAGACTTTCCATGAGCGATTCAACGAAGGAGAATATCATCATGTATTGTAGACTCGTACAGGTCAACGGACTACATGTGAGAGTAGCTCAGGCTCATGTTTACATGTTAAGAGGACAAAAATGAGCTAAATAATGGAATGAAATAATTGTTGATATGTGGAAACTACATATCCCGCAATGCCACATAATGCCCCAACCGTGAACAAGCCCTTGTGGTGAAACGCGTTGATGGTAGTGTGGGTGAAAGAATAAAGAACCCTTGATGAGTACCTTTGGAGGGTGACATTCTTTTGGTCTTTTAATATACATATATATCTATATCTATCTATATATATATATATAGGAAGCTTTAGCACAATCGTGGAATTGTGTATTCTTTTCATTGTATTAGTAATGATAATTACTCTCATCGCAGCGCATATATTTTATACAGGCAGGGAGTGTCAGGAGAGGGTCAGGGAGTGTCAGTAGAGGAGCAGGGATTGTCAGGAGAGGGTCAGGGAGTGTCAGTAGAGGAGCAGGGATTGTCAGGAGAGGGGCTGGGAGTGTCAGGAGAGGGTCAGGGAGTGTCAGAAGATTGTCATGGGTGTGAGGAGAGGAGCAGGGAGCGTTGGGATAGGAGCAGGGAGTGTCAGGATAGGAGCAGGGAGTGTCAGGAGACAAGTGTCAGGAGAGGGACAGAGAGTGTCAGGCGAACACTAGGGAGTTTCAGGAGGGGCAGCAGTATCGAGAGACGGGGATGCAGTGTCAGAAGGGGAGTGTCAGTAGAGGGGAAGGGAGTGTCAGTAGAGGGGAAGAGAGTGTCAAGAGAGGGGAAGGGAGTCTCAGAAGAGGGTCATGGGTGTGAGTAGAGGAGCAGGGAGCGTTGGGATAAGGGAGGGAGTATCAGGAGAGGGGCAGAGGGACAGGGATTGTCAGGAGAGGGTCAGGGAGTGTCTGTAGAGGGGCAGGGATTGTCAGGAGAGGGTCAGGGAGTGTCTGTAGAGGGGCTGGGAGTGTCAGGAGAGGGTCAGGGAGTGTCTGTAGAGGGGCTGGGATTGTCAGGAGAGGAACATGGAGCATCAGGAGAGGGACAGGGAGTGTCTGTAGAGGGTCTGGGAGTGTCTGTAGAGGGGCAGGGAGTGTCTGTAGAGGGGCTGGGAGTGTCAGGAGAGGAGCAGGGAGTGTCAGTAGAGGAGCAGGGAGTGTCAGGAGAGGGGCAGGGAGTGTCAGTAGAGGAGCAGGGAGTGTCTTAAGAGGGACAGGGAGTGTCTGTAGAGGGGCAGGGAGTGTCAGGAGAGGGTCAGGGAGTGTCTGTAGAGGGGCTGGGAGTGTCAGGAGAGGGTCAGGGAGTGTCTGTAGAGGGGCTGGGAGTGTCAGGAGAGGACTAGACAGTGTCAGGACATGTGAAGTTTGACACACATATGCTTACGTGACAGTGTAGGATTAGTTTCTCTGAAACCCCAGTGCCTACTTCGTGGTATCACGACCACCTTGAACATCCAGTACAAGGCCCAACAGCGCATTGTGCAAATGTTGTGATTTTTTGCTGGACCTAGAGGCGACACGTCTATTGTAAGAGGGTAAACAATGTCAGCCTGGCTGAGGACTCGGCACCGAAGCATGGACACGATTGTTATAAATATGTGTGCACTTCCGTGTTCCGGAGCGCTCTGCTGTCATTGGAATCTCAGCCCAGCTGACTTCTGTTATCTCTCTGCGAGGAGGGGTGCCCAACTTGTGACCAAGACGGGGCCCTACACATTGACCACAGGTAATGAGGAGTTAGACCCTCCAGTACCAGGATTTGGCAGGTTACCCACCCTGGACTGCTTTGTGAGGTAGCTCTTGATAGGAGTACGGTATACAGAGTACATGTATGCCATACACTGCTTTACACAATCCTGGAATTGTGTATTCTGTTCATTGTTTTAGTAATAATAATTACTTTCGTTTGCTTCAGTCTATTACTTATCGCAGTGCATATATTTTATACAAGGATCACAATGCTTCAATAAATAATGTGTATATCTCTGTGAATGCAAGATTGACTGAGCCAAAGAGTTCTAGGTCTGTTACCAGGATTCCTTGGGAGTCTGTGTTGTCATGTTCTAATGTTGCATAATCCGTGTGTTACCTACTTAGGGTTAGGAGTATGTCACAGTAGGGATGAGACACGACTATGGAGGTATTGGTATAATGAATTTTATTGTGAAACTGTTTTGTTACTTCGAGATAAGGCTGAAAGTTGGTTCCTGGACTCTGTTCCTTGTCTGCAGGTGTGTTATACCCCCTTGTGAAGAAAAGGACATTGGGCCTAGTAATTGAGTTAGTACTGGCCAGATTTATGTCTCAAAACCGTGACTGTTTTGTGCTTTTCACTTAGGAGGCAAATGCTCAGTCAGACTAGGGGTGAATGTCTGATTTACTCTGCATTCCATCCATGATCTGGGTGTCTTTTGCTTTCTCGTCCTAAGTGCGCCAGGTGTGCCCAGATGTGGGTCAGCGCTCACTGTGCCACTGGATTCAAGCTAATGCAAAAACAACCGTTGATGGACAGAATGCAGAACAATGTCATACATTCACCCCAGTACAGAGATCTGGGCCTAAATCCATCGTTTGTTTGCTCACCACACCACCCTAGTTCAGACATGGCCATATGCAAATCAACCTTGACCCTGTGCCTCATGGGAACAGTCCAGCCGGAACTGCCAAGCCATGTCTTCCCTGGACCGGAATCAAGCATCCTAGGACCGGTTTCTGGCTATCAGCCGTCTTCAGCCAGGATAGCTTGACTCCAGTGGCGTGGAGAGCACGGGACTCACGTCTGAGCATACCCCCTCCCACTCAGGGTGACAAATGTAGAAACAACAGTTGATGGACAGAATGCAGAACAATGTCATACATTCACCCCAGTACAGAGATCTGGGCCTAAATCCATCGTTTTTTGCTCACCACACCACCCTAGTTCAGACATGGCCATATGCAAATCAGCCTTGACCCTGTGCCTCATGGGAACAGTCCAGCCCAAACTGCCAAGCCATGTCTTCCCTGGACCAGAATCAAGCATCCTAGGACCGGTTTCTGGCTATCAGCCGTCTTCAGCCAGGTTAGCTTGACTCCAGTGGTGTGGAGAGCATGGGACTCACGTCTGAGCATACCCATCCCACTCGGGGTGACAAATGCAAAAACAACAATTGATGGACAGAATGCAGAACAATGTCATACATTCACCCCAGTACAGAGATCTGGGCCTAAATCCATCGTTTTTTTGCTCACACCCTAGTTCAGACATGACCATATGCAAATCAGCCTTGACCCTGTGCCTCATGGGATTCAAGCTAGCCTGGCTGATGAGGGGTGATACCCTGAAACCGGTCCCAGGATGCTTGTTTCTGGTCCAGGGAGTACCTGGTTTGGCAGTTCGGGCTGGACTGTACCCATGAGGCACAATGTCAAGACTGATTTGCATATAGCGGGTCTAAACTGGAGTGGCATGGTGAACAAAAGAACAATGGATTTAACCCAGATCTCTTGACTGGGGGGTGAATGTCTGATTTGCTCTGCATTCAGTCCAACATCTGTGTCTTTTCCTTTCTCCAGGGTGGGCATAGACCTCGTTGGCCCATTGGTCTCCTCTGTACGTATCTACCAATACATTCTCGTCCTTGTCGACTATGCAACACGCACTTGAGATGGAAGAACTAAAGAGCTACCGTCCAATCGCTAGCCTTCCAGTTCTGCAAAAATAGCAGAAAAAGCACTGAATTTACAACTCTCGGCCTTCATAGAGGAACATCATCTACTTGACGAATCCCAGTTTGGCTTCCGCCAATTCCATGGGACGGAGACGGCTTTGATTAAAGCCGCGGATGATGTTAGATCCATCCATGACGCCGGGGGACAGCAGTCTTAATATGCTTGAGTTATCGGAGGCTTTCGACACGGTCGATCATGCCAAGAAACCTTTGGCCTCCTTTCTGGCTGATAGGACTCAGGTGGTCACAATGGGATCCTTCCATTCTTCCACCCTGTCTCTGCCATGCGGAGTTCCTCAAGGCTCATCCCTAAGTCCGACACTTTTTAACATCTATGTGTCGGACCTAGCTAATATCATTCGTGCACATGGGATGAGCCTTACCTCCTATGCAGACGACACTCAGCTGGCCCTTGCCATTAAGAATGATGGCTATAAAATAGCTGACGATCTCAAACTTGGCATGCTGGCAATTGGGAACTGGATGGCTTCCAATTGCCTAAAATTAAATTCCGACAAGACGGAAGTAGATATCTTTGGTCATCTGACCCTGGAATGGTCCTCCCGCTGGTGGCCCTCGGCATTAGGCCCTCCCCCTGAGCCTGTTAGCAAGGTGAGGAATCTAGGAGTCATTTTCGATGACCGCCTTACTTTTCTCCCACATGCCAACCAGATTACCTCCTCCGCCTTTCACAAATTGAGACTCATCAAGAAAATCCTTCCCTTCCTTCCCGATACAGCTGGCAAAACCTTGGTAACTTACCTGGTATTGTCCACCTTGGATTATTGCAACGCACTGTTCCTAAATGCACAAGAAAGAGTCTTGAATAAAATGCAAATTATTCAAAACTCAGCCGCCAGGCTTCTGGGCAGAATACCCAAATATCAATCTGCTTCGGAAACCATCAGAGATTTACACTGGCTACCTATCAGAAATAGGATAACATTCAAAACTCTCTGCATAGTGTACAAGGCCTTGCACAACTTGGGACCAGCTTTTCTCATCCAAAATCTGACCCCTTACTGTCCCTCCAGAACACTACGCTCCTCCAGTCTAAATGATCTTGTGGTTCCTCGTACCAAATCTGTTTCATGGGGAGATAGAAGATTCCTGGTGTCAGCCCCAAAGCTATGGAATACTCTGCCTCATTCGATTAAAACAAGCCCTTCACTCTGGTCCTTCTGCAAACAACTCAAGACCTGGCTTTTTAATCATTAAACTCAGATCCCCCCTCTCTGGTTAAATATTGCAGATATCTTAGCGCCGGGATGCCCATGGGCCTTTGTTCGCGCTCTAGAAATATTATTAATAAATAATAAATAAATACCCAGAAGCCATTCCACTTTACAGCATTACAGCATGACCACAACTGCAGTAGACCATGTGATTATTGAGTTCTTCTCAGGGGCGGGGCCCCCAAGGAGCTGCTTACTAACCAGGGGGCTCCATTTATGTCCAAATTAAACAGATTTGCACCATCTTGGATATAACCCAAATTCGAACCTCCATTTACCATTCACAGACGGATGGGCTGCATAACCAAACCATCCTAAAAAACTGATATCCGAAACAGCAAGGTATAGGGAGCGAAAGCTTCCTCTAGTATTATATGCTCTTCGTACCCGGGCACAATCATCCACTGGGTACAGTCCCATTGAATTTGTTTTTAAAACAGCCTGGAACCTTACTGGATATGGCAGCCGAACCGTGGGCGAAGAGGATGAGGGGCAAGGACACCTAGAATACACTATCAACCTCAAGGGGAAAGTCCATAGTCCATGGGTGGAGGTGCATAACAAGACTGATAAAACGAGAGAACTAAGGGGGGATACAGTCCTGGTCTTGCTTCCATCTTTGGTTAATAAACTATTAGCACGCAGGCAAGGACCATGCAAAATAGTATCACAAATCACACCTCTGAATTATAAGCTGGCCATACCCTAAAGGCGTACGGGTGAACAGATCTTTCATGTCAATCTTCTCAAGATATGGGAAAGTGATCATAAAACAGCAGAGGGAGGCATCCTCTGCCATGTCTTTAAATGACTTACAACCTTTAGAGCTAGCTTTCATTGCTGAGGATAGGGGCTCTGTGAAGGGACCTCAATCCAGCTGGGGGACTCTCAAAACATTACCCAGAAACATCAGGCAAAAAAACTCATCAGGCAGTACAGGGGTGTCTTTTCCACTGCACCGGGTCGAACCAAGCTGGTGTATTATGGTCACTGACAGTGTACGACCCTATTGAATGCCAGAAGCGCTTAGGGAAGCAGTAGAAAAAGAAGTGAAGAACATGTTGAGGGATGATATTTTTGAACCATCCAATAGTGCACGGTGTTCTCGGGTGGTATTAGTATCAAAACCCAATGGTAGCATTAGATTCTGCATAGATTTTAGACAATAGAATAGCAGATCAAAATTTGACACCTATCCTATGCTCTGGTTGGAAGAATAGATTGAGAATCTGGGGTGAGCCTCTTACATCATCCTCCTTGACTTAATCAACGGATATTGGCAGATCACCCTGAAGCCATCAGCCTTAGAGGAAACAGCATTTTCCTCACCTACTGAACTCTACCTTAAAGTCTTACATTTTGGCCCCCTTGGGGCACTAGCTACCTTTCAGAGACTCATGGATATCCTTCTTAGGCCACATAAGGGCTATGCAGCTGCCTTCGGACACTCTTGCTCCTGAAGTGAGCCCTGCTCCTGCAGTGACACTCCCTGCCACTCCCTAGTCCTCTCCAGACACTCCTCTGACGCACCCAGCCCTTCCAACACTCTTCTAGTGACACCCCCTGCCCATCTAGTGGCACTCCCAGACTCTCTAGTGACACTCCTTTCCCCTCTTGTGACACACCATTACTTCCTGACTCTCCCTGGCTGTCTCACGAGACTCCATTTCTACATGCCTGACACCATAGGGCTCTCCCCTGATTCTTTCTATTGTCTGACAGACCACTCCACTGACATCCCACACCCCCTTCTACTGCACCCTCAAGTCCAATATTTGTGCTGTCCTCTCCACTAAACCCACTACAATATCTTATCTCCAGGTGCCAACGGAAGAGTGTGACCTACGGATCCCCACCCAGGACAATCCACCTGCACTTCATGCACACAAAAGGCCAGATTAGCACCAGTTGTGTTACAACCAGTGCGACGGGTGGTCCCTCTGGGGCATCTGAAGCTCCGCCTCCAGGTGCCTACAGAAGAGTGTGACCTACGGAACCCCACCCAGGACTCTACCTGCACGCCATGCACACCAAAGGTAAGATTAGCACCAGTTGTGTTACAACCAGTGTGATGGGAGGTCCACGATGGTATCTGAAGCTCCGCCTCCAGGTGCCTACAGAAGAGTGTGACCTACGGAACCCCACCCAGGACTCTACCTGCACTCCATGCACACAAAAGGTAAGATTAGCACCAGTTGTGTTACAACCAGTGTGATGGGTGGTCCCACGATGGTATCTGAAGCTCCCCCTCCAGGTGCCTACGGAAGAGTGTGACCTACGGATCCCCACCCAGGGCACTCCAGCTGCACTCCATGCACACAAAAGGCCAGATTAGCACCAGTTGTGTTACAACCAGTGAGCAGTAGCACCACGTCAAGGTTCTGACCATCGCTACTGACCAGGCATACCATTCATACTGGACAACGAAAGCCAACCCCACACACTCTCATTCACACCATTCATAACCCAAGGACTCAAGCGTACGCTGGGAAGCCCCCTCCGGGACCCCCCAATGTATCGCGGCAGATCCAGGACACAAGCTGGAGCTCTGAGAAGGAGCCAAAGCGACAATGCAGCAGGGGCCAAGGTGAGCCCCTACCTGGCCGTTCCCAGGGTGGAGGAGAAAAGGCCAGAGTGGGAGGGCATCCCTACATAGAGGGCATACCCACCTACTTCCAACACTGATGCCCCTCCGCAGCCTGCAGCCCTCACTGTCCATCACTGGATGTTTCACTGGCCACCTCTGGATATATAGGGATGGAGGAGTGACATCACAAAGGAGTGACATCACAGAGGACAGCGGGGGACAGGATGCACAGATATGGGTGAGGGGAGTTACATCACAGAGGGAAGTGACATCACAGAGGAAGGAGGGGACAGGATGTACAGATATGGGCGAGGGGAGTTACATCACAGAGGGAACAGGGGGATAGGATATGCAGCCCTAGGGGAGTGACACCACAGAGGAAGGAGGGGACAGGATGTACAGATATGGGCGAGGGGAGGGACATCACAGAGGAGTGGTGGCCAGTATATTCAAGCTTAGGGGAGTGACATCACAGAGGAAGTGGGGTAGGATATACAGGCCTGGGAAAGTGACATCACAAAGGAAGGGGGGCAGGATATGTAGGCCTGGGAAAGTGACATCACAGAGGAAGGAGGGGGACAGGATATGCAGGCCTGGGGGAGTGACATCACAGAGGAAAGGGGGACGGGTACACATTTCTTTATTGACAGTACAATGTATGGGACCAGTGAGGCTACAATCTCGGCACCCACTGCTGAGAATGCACACCCCAATGTTCTCCCCAGCGGGATTGCAAGGATGGCACCCTGTAAGAAACTGGCTCAATATATACTGCACTAAAGTGAGGTACAGTGTGTACAGAGTCCACGGGTCTCCAGGGGTTTGGCAGAGGCTAAAGTTAGATATAACCTTACTCTCTAAAGTGGTAGCTTGGTCGAGCAGTAAGGCAGCACCAGAGGACAGTCCGAAGCATTTGATGTACACACTCAGTCAGCAAATGGTCTCACACACTCAATAACTGAACTCTAGGCCAATTGTTTTATATAAAAATACTTTTCAGTAGTAAATTACTTGTATGCAAACAGTTCGAAATAGCAGTGTAACTTGTACTGTTTTTGATTACAGTTTTAAGAAAGCAGTTTGCAACACCTTGCAGGTATATTACATTCAATTGAATGGGCTTTTTAAGTAAAATGCAGTTAATTAATTTTCAGATTACTTTTGCTAACACAGGACTGGATCCTGGATTCAGTCCTGGGACATTTCCTGAAAACAGGTGAGTAAATGCGTTTTGGTTAAAGGTACGATTTTTAAGGAATATTATTGCATTTCAAAAGTTGACACTTTAAAACTTTTTCACATAGGATCACCAATGTTATCCTATGGGAGGAAATTCACTTAGGAGGTAAGTTAGGTTATCATAACTTTTCCTGGATTCAGCACTAGGACATTTCCTGAAAACAGTTGAGAAAAGACGTTTTGGTTATTCGGCTGATTTTTAAGGAATATTTGCAGTTTTCAAAAGTCGACACTTCAAAACTTTTTGGGGGAAAAGTGTCAATGTTTTCCTATGAGGAAAAATGAGTTATTGGTTTCAAGGTAAGTAATCGGTCTTTTGAGTTAGGGTTCTGGGGTTAGACTCGGGGGTCTCCTAGGGTCAGTGAGGCACTGTTGTTGCACCCTCCGCGGCACTTGGGCGGCCGGGTGCAGAGTGTTGAGGCCCAATGTTATCCAATGGGGGATAGGGGGACTTCGGTTGGTGGCGGGTGGCAAGCAGGCCACAGGGTTGTGGGAGCAAAGCTTCCAGGGCTAAACTCAGGGCATGTTAGGGACCAAGTTAGCACCAAAGGGGCACCCTCAGCGGCGCTAGGGCAACCGGGTGCAGGGTGCTGTTTTGAGGTCGGAAGCCCTGTTGATTTCAATGTGAATTCTCCGGGACAAAGAAACAAGGCAGGCTCGGGGACAAGGATCTTCCAGGAGTGACCACCACTTTGATGGGTAAGTTGGAATGTCGTGGGTTGGTTAGGCACCACTGGGTTGGTCACACAAGTGCAGGGGTGCCTTTGGATGTCTGATTTTCTTACCCACTCTGGTCGTGGTAGGGGTGTCCTCTGGATTTAGGCTGAAGGTGTAGTCTGGAGGCAGGTCAGGGGTCGCTGGATCTCGGGTCAGGATCGCCGGGGGGACCTCCTCGTGGTGTTTGTTCACTCATACACGGGCCGGGCTCGACGGGTGCAGAGTGTGCTGGATTCGCAGTTTGTAGCTGGCACCAGAAGCTGCAGTTCAAACACGTCCGGTGTTCACGGGAGAAACAGCTTGGGAAGTAAATGCAGGCAGGTCCTCTGGAGTTTTTGAGGTTGCTGGCCGCTGGACATGCCGGGATTTCGCAGGAGCAGGTTCATGGGAAAACATGCCTGTAGGGCTGGGGCCAAGTCAGTGGGCGTCGTCCTCCAGCTTCTCGTCCTTCTTCTTTTCTTGTTGTTGCTGGATCTGGGGAAGGAAGGTTCAGGTTGCCCCTAAACACTAAATTTCGGGGCGTTACAGGTAGGTAAAGGTCAGAGACCAATGGGTCCCTTCCCTGGGGTGGGTATAACCCCTATTCTGCCACTGTCTAGTGGAAGGGGGGCAGGAGCCTGTCACTGGTTGGCTGGGTCCCCCCATCCACAAGATGGCAGTGACTCGAGGTTGTGCTTCACCTCGCCTCCCCCACCCTAGGGGTGGAGTTGGCAGAGGTGGGCACACCTCTCTTCCTCACTTTGTTTTTCCCACTGCGTCTCCCGCCCAAAGTGGGGGGTAGAACTAGTGGGGACCAGTTGCTGAGTACAGCAAGTGGTCTGGAAAGGCTCACAAAGGCGGTATGCCTTTGAAGCTTCTCCTTCATGCATCCTGCCCATCCTGGGGGAGGAGGCTTGGCACCTCGTCCCAGGATGTGCATTTTTTCAGGCCCGAGAGCTGCAAGCTCTCAACCCAGGAGTCCAGAAACATGTCTGGGGTGGCAGCCCCGGCAGCCACTCAGTCAGGTCACTGTGAGTTGGTCGAGTTTCAGGGGGCCTCTCTAAGACGCCCTCTATCATGCATTTTATATTAAATCCCACTCTGGCATCAGTGCGGGTTTAATGTGCTGATAATTTTGATACCAAACTTCCCAGTCTTCAGTGTAGCCATCATGGTGCTGTGGAGTTCGTAATGACAACCTCCCAGCACCATATACTCTTAATGGAAGCACTGCACTTACAGTGCCCAGGAATGGACCTGGGTACTGTAGGGGCACAGGGCTCATGCACCTGTACCCTCACCACTGGCATAGGGCACCCAGCTAGAGGGGTGGCTGGTCTAGGCCAGGGCAGTGGGTTCTGGGCACGGCACACAGGGAGTTGTGCCATGTCGACTCTTCACTTTGTTCTGCACCCAGACATGCAGCCTGCCAAGGCAGTGTGTGTGTGTGAGTCAGGGCACAGGGCCTCCAAGGGTGGCTCAATAAGTGCTGCAGCCCTTAGGGGACTTCTCTGGTCTGGGTGCCCTGGGTACCTAGGGTACCATTTACCAGGGGCTGACATGTGGCCAGAGATGCCAAATGGGTTTAGGCTTCAATGCCGTTTTAGGAAAGGAACACAGGCCCAGTGTACCTGGTTGGCAGGAGCCCAGGGCACACTCAGTCAAAGCACATCAGCAATTCAGCAAAAAGTGGGGTCATACCATGCAAGAAAGAGGGCACTTTCTCATACAACCCCCCCTCCACCTAACGAAAGGTGATGAGACTAACCTTGCCCTAGGGAGTCTTCATTGTCTAAGTGGAAGAACCTGGAAAGTCCATCTGCATTGGCATGGGCAGTGCCTGGTCGGTGTTCCACTTCAAAGTCCATTCCCTGTAGGGAGATGGACCATCTTAGTAGTTTTGGATTTTCCCCTTTCATTTCCGTTAGCCATCTGAGAGGTCTGTGGTCAGTTTGAACCAGGAAGTGATTTCTAAACAGGTATGGCCTCAACGTCTTCAGGGAGCAAACCACAGCAAAGGCCTCCCTCTCAATGGCACTCCAACGCTGCTCTCTGGGGAGTAGCCTCATGCTGATAAAAGCAACAGGTTGGTCTTGGCCTTCATCATTGGTCTGGGATAGGACCGCTCCTATCCCCAGCTCGGAGGCATCAGTCTGCACTATGAACTGCTTGGCATAGTCTGGAGCTTTTAGAGTTGGTGCTGAGCACATTGCTTCTTTCAGGGTGGCAAAAGCCTTTTGGCAGCTAACAGTCCAGTTTACTTTCTTGGGCATTTTCTTGGAGGTGAGTTCTGTGAGGGGAGTCACAATGGACCCATATCCCTTCACAAACCTCCTGTAGTACCCAGTCAAGCCAAGGAATGCCCTGACTTGGGTCTGGGTGGTTGGAGCTGCCCAGTCCAGGATGGCCTGGATCTTGGGCTGTAAGGGCAGGACGTGGCCTCCACCAACAAGGTGGCCCAAGTACACCACAGTGCCCTGCCCTATCTGGCATTTGGATGCCTTGATAGTTAGGCCTGCCAGGTGGAATTAAAGACAGCAATATCATCAAGATAAGCTGTACTAAAGGACTCCAACCCAGCCGGGACTTGATTTACCAACCTCTGAAAGGTGGCAGGGGCTTTCTTTAAACCAACGGGCATTACAGTGAACTGATAGTGCCCAT
This sequence comes from Lissotriton vulgaris, assembly GCF_964263255.1. Classification (NCBI taxonomy): domain Eukaryota; kingdom Metazoa; phylum Chordata; class Amphibia; order Caudata; family Salamandridae; genus Lissotriton; species Lissotriton vulgaris. The sequence continues at coordinate 23,583 of NW_028246679.1, forward strand.
CAGGTGTGGAGAATGCTGTTTTCTCTTTTGCTCCTGGGGTCATGCCAATCTGCCATTACCCTACAGTCAAGTCAAAGGTACGTAGAAATGTCGCTGCCCCCAATTTGTCTATCAACTCATCTGCTCTTGGGATAGGGTGAGCATCTGCCTTGGCGACAGAGTTGAGCCCTCTATAGTCCACACAAAACCTCATTTCTCTCATTCCAGCCTGTGGATGAGGTTTGGGGACCAGAACCACTGGGCTAGCCCAGGGGCTCTCAGGGGGTTCAATAACCCCTAACTCCAGCATCTTGCTGACTTCAGCTTTGATGCTTTCCTTGACTTAATCTGATTGTCGATAGATTTTGTTCTTGACAGGTGCACTGTCAACACGTTCCACATCATGGGTACACCAGCTGGTCAGACCAGGGGTCAAGGAAAAGATGCTAGCAAACTGCTGCAAGACTTGCTTGCAGTCAGTCTGCAGTTGGGCAGAGAGGGTGTCTGAAAAGACAACTCCATCTACTACCCCATCTTTTGGGCTGTAGATGAGGAGATCAGGGAGAGGTTCACTCTCTGCTTCCTGTTCCTCATCAGTCACCATCAGCATGGTGAGGTCAGCCCTGTCATGGTAGAGCTTGAGGCGGTTCATATTGATAACCCCTTTAGGTGTCCTGCTTGTGCCCAGATCAACTAAGTAGGTGACCTCACTCTTTTTATCTAGGAGAGGGTAAGGGCAACTCCATCTGTCATGGAGTGCCCTTGGTGTCACTGGCTCCAAACCCCACAACTTTTGCCCAGGTTGGAATTCAACCAATGCAGCTTTTTTGGTCATACCTGTGCTTCTGAAGCTCCTGGCTGGCCTCAAGATTATTGGATGCCTTTTCCATGTACTCAGCCATTCTGGACCTTAGGCCAAGGACATAGTCCACAATATCTTGTTTGGGTTCTTGGAAAGGCTTCTCCCAACCCTCTTTTACAAGACAAAGTGGTCCCCTCACAGGATGGCCAAACAGAAGTTCAAAGGGGGAAAACCCTACTCCCTTCTGTGGCACTTCTCTGTAAGCAAAAAGCAGGCATGGTAAGAGGACATTGGTAGCACAGGAGCAGGAGTGTCAGAATGGTTGTGGGTGTAAGGATGGAGGCAGGGAGTGTCAGGAGAGGGGCAACGAGTGTCACTAGAGTCAGGGAGTGTCACAGAGCAGCAGCGGCCCGTGCAGGTAAGAGCAGTGGGGTGGTGGGGCCTGGTGGGAGGATTTTTGGTGGGAAATGAAACCGGCCCTGGCAAACTGCTCGGCCGGCCCCCCTGGAGGGAGGGGGGTGCAGCCAAGATGTGTGCGAGGGCCGGTTTTGGCCGATTTTGTTACAGCGGGCTGATATTGTCGGCCCCCGGTAACAAAAACTGCCCCACAGGGCCCCACTGGGGAAATGCCCGGTGCCTGCTATGGCCAGTGCGGCCCTGACGATGACGAAGGAAAGGGATGATTCTCGAATTATAATACAGAGAGAATCTTGATGTCATGAAAGACAACGGAGGCTAACCTTATGCAGTAACTTTTATTGCTGCCCCAACATGCAGCCCTTTAAAGAACACATTACATCATGAATGAGAACATTCCAATCAACAATATATAATGGCATGGTATTTAGGTATCATGCTCTTTTATTCGCTGCTCCGGACAGTTAAGTATACTGTTTTTTACTCTGCTACTTAATGACCACTGTGAGCCTATTTTTAAACTCTTATTCATAATTTTAACCTAGATAACCGATTATCCCTACAACCAGCTTGTTTTATGCTTGTTTTTACGCTTTTATGACTTAATAGGTAAGTTATTTCCTAACTTCCTGTTCGTTCAATATCCTTCCAATTTACGTTTGGGTTACCTTCACCCCTCCCCTCTTTTACTTCCAGGATAAGGTACGACTCTTTATGGAATGTTAACCTCATTTCGACCATTTCACTACATGGCCAGAGAGCTCGTTTCTTTCAAAAAAACAATTAGCAACTAAACTAGAAACCTTACTCTGTCTGATATCCTTTAAAAGAATGTCAGACGTTAAGCCGTAGAGATCTCTAACAGATTCTTTTCTCCAGATTCAGTGCATTTTGAAATATGGAACAGGACCAACACTGCGACCCGAAGTATCTTTTATCCCTGTTTTCCTGATTATAAAAAATGATGTGTAGTGGACTGCATTTAAACTTCTGAGAAAGTAATGTGTGACATTAGACATAAGGATCTATCCTTCGTTAAACCCTCTAAAGCAATGTCCACAGCTACCATTGCGAGATGGGTTAGACTAATAATGTCAGAAGTGGGAATAGATGTGTCCACATTTGGGCCTCATTCTTCCCATGGGGCTACGGGCAGGAGGGTCACTTTCCGATATTTTGAAAGCACGGACTGGTCAAATGCATCCACATTTGCACAGTTTTACCTTAGACCTGTGGAACATGTGAGCAGTACAGCGTTAAAAAGCTTTAAACGTGTATAATGGCAGCCTCTGGTCTTGTAATGCAATGACGATTCTCCAATTATAATGCAGAGAGAATCTTGATTTCATTAAAGACAACGGAAACTAACATTATCCCACCCACCACACCCTGGTGGAAGATAAACTGATTTGGTTTGATTCAGAAACAGACTTTAATCAAGTAAAAGTTAACGTATTTTTTTGTTAGTTTTCAATACTAAACGTTTAACACTGTAGCTTAGAATAGCTTTTAATGTACTTGTGATTACTTATAAGTATCCGTATAAATCGGAATTACCTATTTTGTTCTTTTTGAGACACTTCGTCTTTCTGAGAATCGCTTCATTATCTATAGATTTAGAGCAAAGAAGTCATTTCAAAGAAGTTATGGTTTTCCGTCCCAGCTCTATGTTCTTATTCATGATGGAATATTTTCGTTAAAGGGCTGCTTCTTGGGGCAGCAATAAAAGTATATTGCATCATTTTAGCCTCCGTTGTCTTTAATGAAATCAAGATTCTCTCTGTATTATAATTGGAGAATCCCATGCATGCTCTTAGATGCATGGGACGTGGCTGACCTAGAGGGGAAGAGCAGGGAGAGTCGCCACAGAAGGAGTGTGAGATGGGCTGGGAGCGTCCGGAGAGAGGCAGGGGCTGTCACTAAAAGGTCAGGGAGTGTCACTAAAGGGTCAGTGAGTGTCATTACAGGAGCAGGACTGCGGGTGTTAGGAAAGAGGCAGGGAGTGTGACTAGAGAGTCAAGGGGTGTCACTAGAAGTGCAGAGAGTGTCTCTAGAGGTCCAGGGAGAGTTAGACAGTGTCACCAAAGAAGCAAGGGTGTCAGAAGGGCTGGGAGTGTCAGGAGAGAAGCTGGGAGTATCAATAATGTAGCCGGAGTGTCGGAAGGACACCCTCTAGTGAAACTCCCTGACTCTCGAGTGATACTCACAGCCATTTTGACACTCCTGCTCCTGAAGTGACACTCCTGCTTCTGTTGAGACACTCCCTGCTTCTCTCCTGACATTCGTAGCCCTTCTGATAGCCCTGCTCCTATAGTGACACTCCCTGCCTCTATCCTGAGACTCACAGCACTTCTGACACTCCTGCAGTGACACTCCATGTTTAACTCCTAACACTCCCAGCTTCTAACACCCCTGCTCCTGTAGTGACACTCCCTACCTTTCTTCCTGACACTACCTGCCCTTCTGCCCCTCCTGCTCCTGTAGTGAACACTCCCTATCTCCTGACACTCCTACCCTTCTGCTCCTGTTGTGACACTCCCTGACCCTCTAGTGACACTTCCCGCTTCTCTCCTGACTCCCACCACTTCTGACACTCCTGCTCTTGTAGCGACACTCCCTGCTTCTCTTCTGACACTCCCAGCCCTTCTTACAGGGCCGGACTGGGAATCAGAACCGGCCCTGGCAAAGTGCTCGGCCGGCCCCCCTCCCCCCTCCGGGAGGAGAGGGGAGGGGGGAGAGGTGCGACCGCGCTCTGTGACAGGGCCGGTTTTCGGCCGTTTTTGTTACGGGGCCGTTTTTGCAGCATAACGGCCCTGTAACAAAACGGCCCCAGGGGCCCAAAACCGGCCCCCAACCATGCGGCCCACCGGGGAATTGCCCGGTGCCCTCAACGGCCAGTCCGGGCCTGCCTTCTTACACCCTTGATCCTGCAGTGACACTCCCTGCCTCTCTCCTGACAAAACCAGCCCTTCTGACACTCCTGTTCTTGTAGTGACACTCCCTGACTCTCCAGTGACACTCCCTGTCAACTCCTTCCTCTGTGATGTCCCTCTTCTGGAACTGCATATCCTGTCCCCATCCTTGCTATGTGATGTTATTCTCCCAGGCCTACATATCCTTTGTTCCCCTTCCTCTCTGCTGTCACTCCCAAGCCTGCTTGTCCTGTCCCCTCCTTTCTCTGTGGTGTCACTCCCCCCAAACCTGTATATCCTACCCCACTTCCTCTGTGATATCCCTCCCTCAGGCCTGCATATCCCGTGCCCCTTCCTCTGTGATGTCACTTTCCCAGGCCTGTATATCCTACACCACTTCCTCTGTGATATCCCTCCCCCAGGCCTGCATATCCCGTGCCCCTTCCTCTGTGATGTCACTTTCCCAGGCCTGTATATCCTACCCCACTTCCTCTCTGATGTCACTCTCTTAAGCTTTAACTTCCTGGCTGCTACTTCTCTGTGATGTCACTCCCCTCGCCCATATATGTACATCCTGCTGCCTCCTTCTTCTGTGATGTCACTCCCCATGGGGTGGACATCCTGTCCCCGCCTTCCTCTGTGATGTCACTCCCTCAGGCCTGCATATCCTGTACCCCCTCCTCTGTGATGTCACTTTCCCAGCCCTGCATATCCTGTCTCCTCCTTTCTCTGTGATGTCACTTTCCCAGGCCTGTATATCCAACCCCACTTCCTCTGTGATGTCACTCCCCTAAGCTTGTGTGGGTAAAAAATCCTAGGACATCAGCAAAGAAAATGACCAATTTTTACATAACCAGTGGTGTGAAGAAGGAACGAAAAATGAACTGTATGTAAACATATATTTAATAAGTATGAAGAAAAATCATATAGAAACCCAACTATATGATGGAATAAAAAGTGCAATTCATAAAAAAGTGGACATAGATATTACAAATCAATACATGTCTTATAAATCATATACATTACAAAAAGCAATACAATCATATAATTCAATGGTATTAAAAGTACTCAAAATTTGAATCATTAAAAACTCGACGCGCGTTTCGGCAGAAAACCGCCTTCTTCAGGAGTCTCTGCTGATATTATTGATCTATTTTATAGAGGTTGGTGATATCTTCATATGTATGGATAGTCAGAGCCACTTGATAAAGGCTAATACCTGGATTAATGCTGACATAATTCTAATTTCTTAAACGAAGATCTTGAACAACCGTAAGGCAGGGGTAGCCGAGGATGTAGAGTTATTTTTGAATCAGCGTAGACAAAGCTACTGTAAACTTCTTAAACAGGTATATATTTTCATGCAGGGAATATCAACCTCTGCAAAGGGCCAGACGGGTCGTGACTTGTGTATTCAAGTGAATACATAGAGTATATTTCTTATTTCGTATACTATCAATGGTGGTAGGGTTCAAACAACGTCTTCCGATGTCTGATTTTACAGAACTTATAAATGCGGGAATCTTGAGGACAGCAGGATGGTGCTGCTCCAATATTAGCTAGCCGCCGTGTCACGTAGAAACCGCCAACTTGGAAAGAGTTTTTAATGATTCAAATTTTGAGTACTTTTAATACCATTGAATTATATGACTGTATTGCTTTTTGTAATGTATATGATTTATAAGACATGTATTGATTTGTAATATCTATGTCCACTTTTTTATGAATTGCACTTTTTATTCCATCATATAGTTGGGTTTCTATATGATTTTATTCATATTAAATATATGTTTACATACAGTTCATTTTTCGTTCCTTCTTCACACCACTGGTTATGTAAAAATTGGTCATTTTCTTTGCTGATGTCCTAGGATTTTTTACCCACATAGGTGATTACCCTGCCCTAGGAGTCTGTATTGATACCCAGGGGGTCCTTGTTTTTTTTCGCATTCACTCCCCTAAGCTTGAACATCCTGGCCTATCCTCTGTGATGTCACTCCCCTCTTCCATATATGTACATTCTGTCCCCTGCCTTCCTCTGTGATGTCACTCCCCTCTTCCATATATCTACATTCTGTCCCCCACCTTCCTCTGTGATGTCACTCCCCTAAGCTTGAACATCCTGGCCTATCCTCTGTGATGTCACTCCCCTCTTCCATATGTGTACATTCTGTCCCCCACCTTCCTCTGTGATGTCACTCCCCTAAGCTTGAACATCCTGGCCTATCCTCTGTGATGTCACTCCCCTCTTCCATATATGTACATTCTGTCCCCTGCTTATCCTCTGTGATGTCACTCCCCTCTTCCATATATGTACATTCTGTCCCCCACCTTCCTCTGTGATGTCACTCCCCTAAGATTGAACATCCTGGCCTATCCTCTGTGATGTCACTCCCCTCTTCCATATATGTACATTCTGTCCCCCACCTTCCTCTGTGATGTCACTCCCCTAAGCTTGAACATCCTGGCCTATCCTCTGTGATGTCACTCCCCTCTTCCATATATGTACATTCTGTCCCCTGCTTATCCTCTGTGATGTCACTCCCCTCTTCCATATATGTACATTCTGTCCCCCACCTTCCTCTGTGATGTCACTCCCCTAAGCTTGAACATCCTGGCCTATCCTCTGTGATGTCACTCCCCTCTTCCATATATGTACATTCTGTCCCCTGCCTATCCTCTGTGATGTCACTCCCCTCTTCCATATATGTACATTCTGTCCCGACCTTCCTCTGTGATGTCACTCCCCTAAGCTTGAACATCCTGGCCTATCCTCTGTGATGTCACTCCCCTCTTCCATATATGTACATTCTGTCCCCTGCCTATCCTCTGTGATGTCACTCCCCTCTTCCATATATGTACATTCTGTCCCCCACCTTCCTCTGTGATGTCACTCCCCTAAGCTTGAACATCCTGGCCTATCCTCTGTGATGTCACTCCCCTCTTCCATATATGTACATTCTGTCCCCCACCTTCCTCTGTGATGTCACTCCCCTCTTCCATATATGTACATTTTGTCCCCCACCTTCCTCTGTGATGTCACTCCCCTAAGCTTCAACATCCTGGCCTATCCTCTGTGATGTCACTCCCCTCTTATATATATGTACATTCTGTCCCCCACCTTCCTCTGTGATGTTACTCCCCTAAGCTTGAACATCCTGGCCTATCCTCTGTGATGTCACTCCCCTCTTCCATATATGTACATTCTGTCCCCTGCCTATCCTCTGTGATGTCACTCCCCTCTTCCATATATGTACATTCTGTCCCCCACCTTCCTCTGTGATGTCACTCCCCTAAGCTTGAACATCCTGGCCTATCCTCTGTGATGTCACTCCCCTCTTCCATATATGTACATTCTGTCCCCTGCCTATCCTCTGATGTCACTCCCCTCTTCCATATATGTACATTCTGTCCCCCACCTTCCTCTGTGATGTCGCTCCCCTAAACTTGAACATCCTGGCCTATCCTCTGTGATGTCACTCCCCTCTTCCATATATGTACATTCTGTCCCCTGCCTATCCTCTGTGATGTCACTCCCCTCTTCCATATATGTACATTCTGTCCCCGACCTTCCTCTGTGATGTCACTCCCCTAAGCTTGAACATCCTGGCCTATCCTCTGTGATGTCACTCCCCTCTTCCATATATGTACATTCTGTCCCCTGCCTATCCTCTGTGATGTCACTCCCCTCTTCCATATATATACATTCTGTCCCCCACCTTCCTCTGTGATGTCACTCCCCTAAGCTTGAACATCCTGGCCTATCCTCTGTGATGTCACTCCCCTCTTCCATATATGTACATTCTGTCCCCCACCTTCCTCTGTGATGTCACTCCCCTCTTCCATATATGTATATTTTGTCCCCCACCTTCCTCTGTGATGTCACTCCCCTAAGCTTGAACATCCTGGCCTATCCTCTGTGATGTCACTCCCCTCTTCCATATATGTACATTCTGTCCTCTGCCTTCCTCTGTGATGTCACTCCTCAATGCCTATATAGCCAGGGAGGGCCAGTGAAACATCCAGTGATGGTCAGTGATGGAAGCGGATTGCAGAGGAGCGCTGGTGCTGCATGTTAGTGGGGATAAATCTATTATGTCTAGATTAATACCTCCTTTTACGGCCACTTCTCCTCCGCCCTAGGAAGGCCCCAGTGAGGGCTCATCTTGGCCCCCGCTGCATAGTCTTTGTTTGGGCCCATTTGCGATATGTTGGGGGGTCCCGGAGGGGGCTTCCCAGCATACGCTTGAGTCCTTGGGTTATGAATGGGTTGTGAATGGTGTGAGCTAGAGTGCGTCAGCTGGGCATTTGTTGTCCAGTATGAATGGTATGCCTGGACAGTAGCAATGGTCAGAACCTTGACGTGGTGCTACTGCTCACTGGTTGTAACACAACTGGTGCTAATCTGGCCTTTCGTGTGTATGGAGTGCAGGTGGAGTGTCCTGAGGGGGGATCCGCAGGTCACACTCTTCCGAGGGCACCTGGAGGCGGAGCTTCAGATGCCCCGAGGGACACCACCTGTCGCACTGGTTTTAACACAACTGGTGCTAATCTGGCCTTTTGTGTGCATGGAGTGCAGCTGGAGTGTCCTGAGGGGGGATCCGCAGGTCACACTCTTCCGAGGACACCTGGAGGCGGAGCTTCAGATGCCCCGAGGGACACCACCTGTCGCACTGGTTTTAACACAACTGGTGCTAATCTGGCCTTTCGTGTGCATGGAGTGCAGGTGGAGTCTCCTGAGGGGGGATCCGCAGGTCACACTCTTCCGTAGGAGATAAGATATTGTCGTGGGGTCAGAGGAGAGGACAGCTCAAATATTTGTCAGAGTCTAGTTGACTAACCTTGAAAAGCCGGGTACAGCAGGAGCGATGATGCTAGTTCACCCCTTCCCTATATGCGGCACTACCTGCGAGCGGTAAGTACACACTCCACAGATATGACCTCAAAAGGGGAAGGGGTAAAAAGGGAGAAACAAAACAGAACACTGCGGCAGCCAGAAACCATCTACTGCAAGAGTCGACAGGGGTGTTGACCACCCTCTATGTCTGCATCCTGTTCCCTGCATAGGAGACACAATAAACAGATAGGAGTCCTCCCCCTTCGCCCTACATGCAAGGGTATACTATTTGAATGTTATGTTGACCAACTCACTATGTCGGCTGCCGCTAAGATCCTGAGAAATAAAGGCACAAAAAAGTTAAAAAAAGGAGTTCTGGTTTCAATAGTTCAGAATCTCTATTGCCTCAGCCAGAGACATGAGGGAAACAGAACCTGTGACTCTTTCTTTACTTTGTGCATAGTCCGGTTCAGTGATTTCAGCAACAGAGCAATCCACAGCAGAGAATATGAAATGAACCCGAGCCTCGCGGCTCCGTGAAGTCATTCTTAAACATGAAACATGGCAGGTGAACGATAAGTGCTTTTCCAAACATACACCAGTTGCGTCACTGGCGTTACTACAGAGGGTCGCTGCAGGAGCCTGTGGGTGATCCTGACCAATGAACCGAAAGAAACACACCTCGGCTTCAGTACAGAACACTGGTGACAAGCACTGACCTGAGCACAGGGAGGGGCATATATGGGAAATGAAGGAAGAACATAGAAGACGGACCACTATCCAAGCATTCGGGGACATGTAGGAAAATAAAAAGGATCTTTTTTCCCATTCTTTCTCCCCTACCTGGCTGAGAACGTGACAATATTACACTTGAGGGTGCAAAAGGGTGGGGGGATGTCAGGAAAATTAGAACATCAGAGGAGAGAGCCCTGGGGTGTCCGGCATGAAGGGGACAGTCAGGGAGTAATTGGTGTCTGTAAGAAATGGGGGTTACCCAAATCTTCAAGGGGGTAGCATGGCATCAAGCGGGCAGGCCAAACTTCAAGGACATGTGAAGCATTCACGCAGTATCCACAGACGACACACCAGGCACACCACAAAAGAGGCAGGACACCAGTTTGAGTTGGAAAAAGATACGTAGTTTAGTAGGGTTTCCAACCTGCAAGGCAAAAGAATGCAAAACAGTAGTGTCACACAGGGCGCCAAATGGCGCCAGAGCCGAGTGGATAAAGGGCGGAAATTATTTACATAGGAAGTAGTCCATGCTGAAAGAGAAAAAGGATGGAATCAAAATGTCATAAGATCTGGGGCCAATCTGGCGGGGCCAACTCAGACTCTCATCCTAAAGGGAAGGCTGTAATTGCAAAAGTTCTACTTTAACATAGTTATACATCATGCACATTAACACCAACCCAACCCCTGTTAGGGAAAGAAAACATTAGGGCATCACGGCATAACATGGGCAGGAACACCTGCAATAAATCAGCCTATCTGGCCCATCAATCTAGTACATAAACAAGGGCCTGGAATAACATCAGGCCAACCCATTGACCAACCTAGGCGGAACATACATCGCCCAGCATAGATATCAGGTAGGAGCCCTCCTCATAGATCAGGAACACCTGTAAGGAAATAGCTAGGCTCCCTCTACCAACAACCTTGGGGAATCAACATCAGGCAGAACGTTGGCATCACTATAAGCATAAGACATCAGGGTGTACACAACAGCCAACTCTCTTCATGAACATTAGGCATACACATTATAGAGCATTGGCAGGTATTAAACCATACGCATGAGCCTAATCCTCCCCACTGGTGCATCATCTAATAAAGGCTCCCTAGGCATCTGTTCCCTCCCGGCTCACTCAAGCCAACCTATACGGGGGTGTGCCCTTAGGCCATAAACACACTGGGCGAGAAATTCAGCAAAAGCACTGCCTTACGCCACACTAACACAAACCCCAGGGCCTACACTAGCTGGCATTCACCTGGACCCCCAGGTAAGGGTTAACTAATGTCTTGGCCCAGATCAGAGGCCTGGCAGTTCCAAAGGTACTTCTCTCTGGGGGCTCTCTGGTGTGCAATTAGGGCCAACGAGCTCCAGTACAATGTCTCCCAGTGGGGGGGGGCTGCTCTTCCTTTAGGCAGATTCCCCCAAGATGGGGAGGGGCGAGCACCGACCCTGTGCCCCGACATACACCCCCTACTCCCCTATGGCAGCCCCACTCAGCGGCTGCTCCTAGACTCTTTCCTCTCGCAGACCTCAGCAGGCGCGGGCTTCCATGAGGAAGGGCAGGCACCGGCATGTGCCTCGAGGCCCATTCCTCCTTGTTCTCCAGGCTGGCCTGGGCCCCTCCACGATAGGAGCAGGGCTCTTCTCGGAGGAGGGGGGCAGGCACCGACCACGTGCCTCGATGCCCCCTCCCCTTTTGCGACAGCCGGGCCCCTCCTTCCTCACGGGGGCCCGGGACTTGCAGGCAGCCTCCATGAGGCTTCAGGCACAAACGGGGCTCTCTCCAGAGCACAGGGGGCCCCGCACCGGTGCCTCCTCAGTTTCACCCGGGCCCGTCCTCTTCCACACGGGGACCCGGGGCCTGGGCTCGGCTCCTTCGGGCGTCCTGCCCGGCAGGGTGGACACCCGCTCCAGTCCTCAGGCCCAATCGGGGCTCGGCAAGGCGCACTGCAACGTCCTCCCTCACGATGGCAGGGCTCCCTCTCCCACACGGAGCCCTGCAGATGACGCGCAGCTCTTCCCTCCAGCGCGGGGGCACACACCGGCGGGGTGGGCACCCGCTCTGGTGATAAAGCACACTCGGGGCTCCCCTCAGTCACGGGGGCCCCACACCGGCGCTTCACCCGGGTCCCCCTCCTTCCTCTCGGAGACCCGGGGCTTCAATTCGGCTTCTTCCAGCCTTCCCGGCCGACCGGGCCAGCAACCAATCCCTGCGCGGCGTTGGCGGGGGCGGGCCGATGACGCGGCCGGGCGCCCCGTCACGTGATGGGGGACCTGATGGCTTCAGGGCCTGGCGCGGCCCTATCTTCACTTCGGCGGCCCTCTCCTGGCACCGGGGGCCGCCGCAACGGTGCCCACAACAGCGGGGGGGTCCCCACGACAGCGCCGGGCTGCGGCGGTGAAATTGGCGGTACAAGGGGTAGGCTCCCTTTTTAATTAATTATTTTTATTAGCCAAAGCGCGCCTCCACAACGGCGCTATTCACAAGCTGCCACAGTCTCCACAGTAAATGGCGCTATTCACAGCGCACCGCTCCTCCCTCGCTGCTCATACAGCTCTCAGGGCCACAAGCACTAGGGGGCCTCAACAGTCCCAGGGCCCAGTGCTTTCACAGAGGACAGCAATGAGGGGTAGGCTCCCTTCTGGTCAGTTTCTCCTCACGTAGAGCGCGCGCCACAACGAGGGGTAAGCTCCCTCAGCGCTGTGCAGTCACAAACTTCCTCAGGCCACACAGCAGGCACAGCGCTATCACTGGCAAGAGGCGCTTTGCGATCTTCTAGCGCTCAGGGCTCCGCAACTTCCAGGGTCCTGAGACACAAAGGGCACAGTTCCTCCAGCAGGGCTCAATCCTCCCAGCCCACTGCCTCCAGAGGGGCCACAACTTCCTGGGGGCACCGACCTCCCCAAACAGCGTCTGACAGGCGCACCTCATTGAGAGGAGGGCGAACAGTTCCACAGCCAGCCCCAGGGGCACACTCCTCACCTCCTGGGGGGCTCAGGCCCACAGCATTCCTCCTCTTCTGGGCACCTCTTTCTCTCAGCGCTGGCGTAGTTCAAGGTCCCACCGTGTCTGGGACCTGGGTAGGGGCCCTCCCTTATCAGGGGCCCATGGGGACAGCAGAGGAGGGGTTTATAGGGGTGCAGGGCCCAGCTCACAGGCCCATGTGGCGGTAGCACCTCACAGCAGGTCCCCTCTCTTCTTTGTCCCCGCGCTGACTGACTCTCTGGTGACACTTCCCCCTTACTTATACCCTCCTCCCAGGCAGTGCCAGGACCTTCTAGAATGTTGGCAAATCTGGCCTAAACTGGCTCAAGGGGAGGGGGTGAGCACCCTGGGTGCCAGGCTTTCCCTCCAAAAGCTAGGGGTAGCTGGGTAATATTATCTAGACCGCTGACCTATGGCAGTCCAGTGGCAAAACCCATGGCCATGGCATCCATTTTATATTCAATACATTTCAGTCAGGTACATTTTTAAAATGGGGGATATTTTCTGTACACCATTTAACAACATGTAATTTTACATTTTCAACAAGGTGTCTCACACCACTCATGGCCTATACAGGTTTAATCCCATGGGGGAGACATCCTAGGTAAGGGGGTCAAAAGCGAAAAATTTTTGGGGAAAAAGGCCAAGTCCAACAGTGTCTCTAGAGGGTCGGGAGGTGTCACTGCATGAGTGTTAGAAGCCCAGGTTGGTTAGGAGAGAAGCAGGAGTGTCAGAAGGGGCAGGAGTGTCAGAAGGGGCAGGTAGTGTCAGTAGGGGCAGGTAGTGTCACTGGGGAGGCAGGAGTGTCAGAAGGGGCAGGAAGTGAAAGGATACAAAGAAGCAGGGGTATCACTACAGAAGCAGGAGCGTCAGAAGGGCAGGAAGTGTCAGGAGCGAAGCAGGAAGCGTCACTAGAGGGTCAGGGAATGTTCCTCGAGGGACAGGGAGGGTCACAACAGGAGCAGGGGTGTCAGAAGGGGCAGGTAGTGTCAGTAGGGGCAGGTAGTGTCACTGGGGGGGGGAGGCAGGAGTGTCAGAAGGGGCAGGTAGTGTCACTGGGGAGGCAGGAGTGTCAGAAGGGGCAGGTAGTGTCACTGGGGAGGCAGGAGGGGCAGGTAGTGTCACTGGGGAGGCAGGAGTGTCAGAAGGGGCAGGTAGTGTCACTGGGGAGGCAGGAGTGTCAGAAGGGGCAGGAAGTGTCACTGGGGAGGCAGGAGTGTCAGAAGGGGCAGGTAGTGTCACTGGGGGGGGAGGCAGGAGTGTCAGAAGGGGCAGGTAGTGTCACTGGGGGGGCAGGAGTGTCAGAAGGGCAGGTAGTGTCAATGGGGAGGCAGGAGTGTCAGAAGGGGCAGGAAGTGTCACTGGGTAGGCAGGAGTGTCAGAAGGGGCAGGTAGTGTCACTGGGGAGGCAGGAGTGTCAGAAGGGGCAGGTAGTGTCACTGGGGAGGCAGGAGTGTCAGAAGGGGCAGGAGTGTCAGAAGGGGCGGGTAGTGTCACTGGGGAGGCAGGAGTGTCAGAAGGGGCAGGAGTGTCAGAAGGGGCGGGTAGTGTCACTGGGGAGGCAGGAGTGTCAGAAGTGCTGCCAGTGTCAGGAGCGAGGCTGGGGCTGTCACTACAGAAGAAGAAATATCAGAAGGGCTGGTGTGTCAGGAGAGAGAGGGTAAATGTAACTAGAGAGTCAGGGAATGTCACTGCAGGAGCGTCAGAAGGACTGGAAGTGTCAAGAGCGAAGCAGGGAGTGTCACTAGAGGGTCAGGGAGGGTCACTACAGGAGCAGGGGTGTTAGAAGCCTGGAGTCTCAGGAGAGAGAGGGTAAATGTCACTAGAGGGTCAGGGAATGTTCCTCGAGGGACAGGGAGGGTCACAACAGGAGCAGGGGTGTCAGAAGCCTGGAGTCTCAGGAGAGAGGCAGGGGTATCTGAGAGCTGGGAGACATTAACAGAGCTTTGAATGTTAGAGGGCGGGATCCTTCAAGGAAGGGGAGGCAGGGGAGTGAGTTCATTTTTCAGAATGGTGTAGCCCCCCCCCCTTCCCCTCATGAAATGTGCACCTTCTACCTTCCAGTAATGACGCTGACACCCTGAGTGCGGTATGCTGTCAGCATGTGCTGAATAACCTTTGACCCCCGTGTTTAACCTCCCATCCATGCGACTCCTCACTGTTGCCTCTGTAATGCACTTCACACTTCTCCCGAGTGCCACGCATCACGTGTAAGTCTAACGCAATTAGAACGGATGCCCGCATCACCGCCTGCACTTTGATTAGTCACGCATACCACTCTAAGACGGCAGCAGAGTCAATGCTATTTTGCTAGTGAAGATAGAAAGTTGGCCCCCCGACTGATCGACTCGAGTTCTGTGGCACAGCAGGCAGGGGCCCCCCTTCTGGACTTGCAGTAATGGAGGTCAGATGAAAAAGGTGGGGTTTCTTCAAGAGGGGTGTGGCCAAAGAAGTATAGCCAAGGAATCCTTGGGATGAGGCGTGAACCTTGTAATTAAGGGCAGGGTCTGATACATGTGCGATAGAATCTTGTTCTTAGTACAGCATGCCCCGAGGTTAGGATCTCCGTACCTCTGCGAGTGTCTAGATGTATCACAAAACAATAAACCTACCCTTGAAGCAAGCCAGATCGATCAGCTTTGCCAATGCCAATAACAGACATTTTTATTCCACTTCAGATAAAAACGATGCTCGATATTTATAACTGGAAATGTCTCAGTTGTGAAAGTGTCACATTGTGAAGGTCACTTTTGATAGGTCTGTGGGAGTGAGTGCCCTTCAGTGTCTCGGTCCATCTCTCCCCTCACTCCTGTTTCATCACCATTTTTTCCCTCGTTGTTGGTCATATCTGAAGATTATTTTAATCCGAGCATTCCCTCCCAGGGCCTCGTCCCCCTCCCACTCCTCACATTCATGAAGAAAGATAAAAAGGACACACAACAAGATGTATGCATTGAGAACATTTTATTTTAAGGACACATAATGAGGCGGCCACTAAAGCACCAGTAGATAAAGAACCACGTGTTCTCCGCCATACATCCAGACAATGAGAACCAGAAGCATTGGTGGCCACGTTGGTGCCACGTGCCATTCTTTACATGTCTTGTAGAGGAACGCCATATTATCGTTAACACCAGAAGCCATTAACATGCAAAGAACCCCTGTAGAGTGTTATTCCCCTCAGAAAGTCCCCGCTAAGACATCCGGCTCAGGCAGGAGGTTTCCACACACACTGCATGGTAACATCCAGCAGAACAAGGGGTGAGCACAGCTCACAGGTAGAAACTGCTCTCGCAGATGTGGCATAATGAGGCTCTGCGTCTGGGAGTCCACACGCTGAGGGCATGTGCGCTCGCTAACACCAGGGCATGTGCGCTCGCTAACAACATGTGCGCTCGCTAACACCAGGGCATGCACGCTCGCTAACACCAGGGCATGTGCGCTCGCTAACACCAGGGCATATGCGCTCGCTAACACCAGGGCATGGGCGCTCGCTAGCACCAGGCCATGTGTACTCGCTAGCACCAGGGCATGGGTGCTCGCTAACACCAGGCCATGTGCGCTCGCTAACACCAGGGCATGTGTGCTCGCTAACACCAGGGCATGTGCGCTCGCTAACACCAGGGCATGTGCGCTCGCTAGCACCAGGGCATGTGCGCTCACTAACACCAGGGCATGTGCGCTCGCTAGCACCAGGGCATGTGCGCCTGCTAACACCAGGGCATGTGCGCTCGCTAACACCAGGGCTTGTGCACTCGCTAACACCAGGGCATGTGCGCTCGCTAACACCAGGGCATGTGCGCTCGCTAACACCAGGGCATGTGTGCTCACTAACACCAGGGCATGTGCGCTCACTAACACCAGGGCATGTGTGCTCGCTAGCACCAGGGCATGTGGGCTCACTAACACCAGGGCATGTGCGCTCGCTAACACCAGGGCATGTGCGCTCGCTAACACCAGGGCATGTGTGCTCACTAACACCAGGGCATGTGTGCTCGCTAACACCAGGGAATGTGCGCTCGCTAACACCAGGGTATGCACGCTCGCTAACACCAGGGCATGTGCGCTCGCTAACACCAGGGCATGTGTGCTCGCTAACACCAGGGCGTATGCACTCGCTAACACCAGGGCATGTGCGCTCGCTAACACCAGGGCATGTGCGCTCGCTAACACCAGGGCATGTGTGCTCGCTAACACCAGGGCGTGTGCACTCGCTAACACCAGGGCATGTGCGCTCGCTAACACCAGGGCATGTGCGCTCGCTAACACCAGGGCATGTGCGCTCACTAACACCAGGGCGTGTGCGCGCACTAACACCAGGGCATGTGCGCTCGCTAACACCAGGGCATGTGTGCTCGCTAACACCAGGGCGTGTGCACTCGCTAACACCAGGCCTTATGCTTTCACTTTGTTGGGTCAGTGCTGGGTCATCAAGGGTAGTGACGGTATAAACAGTGCAATCCCCTGTGGTCAGTGTCTGGCAGCTTCCTCTCCTCCTCCTTTATTTTCTCTTTCAGGTTCCCTCTGGTTCCTTTATTGGTCTCAGGGCTGCCAACTATAAGGAGGCAAGTGAGTTATCCCTGGAGCATGTTACTAGGCCCCTTCTGTTATTACGCGCTGTATTCCATGTTCCTCTCTTTCCCTAGAGGTGCACTTTCTGTCTTTGAACAAAGATACCCGGAGACTCCAGGGTCACCGAGCAGGATCATCTCTCAGCTCCAGACCAGAGCTTCTCTGTCTCCCCTGGGTGTCCTGATAGATGTTCACAAAACTAATGCTTCAACGACCTTCAACAATATTGAATGGAGTGGACAATATTTTCAGAGGGTCAGATCAAACAAGTAATTTAAAGTCTTTAGAAGGAATGAGAGATTGTCAGTCGCAGTCAAGAATGTACCTTTGCTCCAATAAAGTCTGTCGCGGATGATACCGTCTTTGAGGGGGGGTCCCAGGCCACACAAAAGCCGAGGACCGCACTCCAACAAGAGGTCTCCACAGGATTGTGATAGCACAATACAACCCTCAAACTGAGAGAGCCACAAGCAGACAACACTGCAGTCACTGGGAAGCAGGGTCCACTGTATGAACTGTTCTCGGGTGGGCTTCGCTTGCACTGCACGGTTCCTTCCCAGACCCGCAGGAGGAGAGACTGCTGCCCGCGACACTATGGCATAAAGAGCGCCCTCCAGCCTGCCTCTTCTGCGAGACCTCACACCGCCAGGGTCACACTATACCTCCTGCATTCTGGGCAGTCTCTCCTCTTCCAGGGTTGGTAGGCTCCTTCCCTCTCAGCAGGCAGACTGGGTTCAAGGCACTTCAGGAGAGGGGCAGGGAGTGTCAGAAGAGGCAATAACGTAAATAGATCCGCAGGTCTACTGAATCGAGGGGTATTGCACTGAACAATGAAAGAGCTGTGACTCAATGGGATGATAAACAGAGGGAAGACATAGCTCAGGAAAGAACACATTTACGGAGGAAAATCCTTTAAATAGGACGGATTCCCATCACTCACCTAAGGTGCCCTGCTTCATCGTCTGGGTCTCCTCCTGGCCGCACGCTGGTGCGACCAAGGGCTACAACCTTCTTGTGCTGAGAAGGGAGCTCATGGATGTTTTTAGGTATATCGCAGATGTGAAGAGGTGGTTGTAAAAGTGATGGGCGCAGTGCATGGAAAGTGAGAGTGAGATTAAAAGTGGCTCGCAAGAGAAAAGTTAGTTTATAAGAACAGTGCAAAACAGTTTTAAATAATAACTGTATTAATAGGTCAACATGTTTCAGCCATGGGGATAGTTAATCCTAGGCTTTCTTCAGGACCACAAAGATCATATATTGCTACTGCGATGTGAAAAATGGTAAAGATTATAAAGAATCTATCTATTATAAGATTGGAAAGATACAACCATGTAACCTGGCTTTCAGGTGTTCAAATCCTCTGTCAGACATTGGACGCGGGTCGTACCCATGTTTTACGAGGAGTGGACCCCACTTCACCTGGCAACAGGAGAACAGATCCTGTGAGATCAGTGGTCCTGAAGTCAGAACGCAACTTTTATATAAGAGTGGATAGCGCGTGAAAGGTTCAAAAGGATCAAAACACAAAGTTTCATGTAGGTGAAAATGTACAGTACAGAAAATATTAGCCAGCCGACACGTGTTTCGTCACACCGTGTGGGAGATGTGACTCATCAGGGCTGATGTGCTGGGAGGATGACCAGGTTCGTGGTGGCGGCCACGTGGTAACTAGTACGGTAACGACCGGGGCAGCCTGTGCCAAAAGTTGGAGAGAGAGTACTGGATGGGTACGTCCAGAACTGTCTGAGGTAACCTGGGTCAAAAGAGCGGGAGACGCATCAGGTACGTGCCTCCGTGTAGCGCGGTCCGGCTCAGGAAAAAGAGGCCACGCTCTGTCCGTTATTACCTCGCGGCCAAACTAAGCCGTATATGTCAGAAGAGGGTCAGGAAGTGTTTGGAGAGGGGCAGGCATTGTCAGGACAGCACTTGGGAGGGGCAGGAGAGGATTAGGGAGGGGCAGAGAGAGGAGCAGGGAGTGTCAGGAGAGGTGCACAGTATACAGGTAGAGGGCCATAGGTGTGAGGAGAGAGGGAGGAGGGAGTGTCAGCAGAGTGGTAGGAAGGGGCAGGGAGTGTCGAGAGAGGGGCATGAACAGTCGCGGCCAGCACGACTTGCAGGTGGGGGGGCGTGCGGTTGCGCAGTGGGGGGAGTTAATTTAATTAAAACAAATAAAGATAATTAAACGTACCTGGCCAGGGTTCCTGGTCCTATGTCCGCGTCTTCTCTGCTCTCCTGCCCTCCAGGAACAGGAAGCAGGAAGCCAGGCTCCCTCCCTCCCCTAAGCCAATCACAACACTGCTCAAGCAGCATCTATTTGCGTCCCAACGCTCTCTCATGGGCTGAGACGTGTGCTATAGAATAGCACACATCCCAACCCCTGAGAGAGGGTGAGACAGGACATTGAAGTCGAGACGACTGGAATCAAAATTGATTATAAAATTCAGAACTAACAACCAGTGGGTCTCAACGTTGATGAAGACCTCTTTGTCCATCTATAAGGACCAAGAAGAGAGAAAATGAGCAATTTCAACTATCAAAAGCAATACATGTCCTCGCTTAAAGATCCAGCCAACTATGGTTCAAAGATATGGCCACTTAGGCCTAAAAACTTCAAATGAGAAAGAATTGTTCAGGAGCCACTTAGGGGAGAATTATCCCATGGATCAAACACTGTCCACACTGCAAAGAGAGACTTTCCATGAGCGATTCAACGAAGGAAAATATCATCATATATTGTAGACTCGTACAGGTCAACGGACTACATGTTAGAGTAGCTCAAGCTCATGTTTACATGTTAAGAGGACAAAAATGAGCTAAATAATGGAATGAAATAATTGTTGATATGTGGAAACTACATATCCCGCAATGCCACATAATGCCCCAACCGTGAACAAGCCCTTGTGGTGAAACGCGTTGATGGTAGTGTGGGTGAAAGAATAAACAACCCTTGATGAGTACCTTTGGAGGGCGACATTCTTTTGGTCTTTTAATATACATATATATCTATATCTATCTATATATATATATATGAAGCTTTAGCACAATCGTGGAATTGTGTATTCTTTTCATTGTATTAGTAATGATAATTACTCTCATCGCAGCGCATATATTTTATACAGGCAGGGAGTGTCAGGAGATGAGCAGGGAGTGTCTGTAGAGGGGCAGGGAGTGTCAGGAGAGGGTCAGGGAGTGTCAGAAGATTGTCATGGGTGTGAGGAGAGGAGCAGGGAGCGTTGGGATAGGAGCAGGGAGTGTCAGGATAGGAGCAGGGAGTGTCAGGAGAGGAGCAGTTAGTATCAGGAGACAAGTCATCCTCCTTGATCTCTATTCAGCATTCGACACTGTTAACATGAGAAGCTACTCGAACTTCTAAACACAAGAATGGGTATATCTGGAACTGTTCTCAAATGGTTCACGTCCTTCCTACACAACAGATCGCAGAAATTCAAGAGCAACAACCTGATGTCCTCGCCAATACCTGTAACGCTAGGCGTCCCCCAAGGATCCTCTCTATCCCCGACTCTGTTCAACCTAGTTATGGAACCTCTCACCACGCTACTACAAGCATCCAATGTTCTCTTTCACATGTACGCCGACGACACCCAACTCTATCTCAAACTACAATCCCCCAAAGACATTCTGCTCCTGAACTCAACGATCAGAGGCACCCAATCCTGGCTTGCCGATAATCACCTCAAACTCAAGGCCCTGAAAACAGAATTCCTGCTGATCTCACCTCCAGCGAAGATCACTACCGCCCAAACTTGGCTTAAACACCTAACAGCACTCAATGTCCAACACACCATCGTGGACTCAGCAAAATCTCTAGGCATAACCCTCGACTCCAATCTCAACATGCAGCAACATATCAGCAAGGCAACTAAGGGAGCGAACTTCCAAATCAATACCCTGAGGAAACTCAAGCCCTTCCTCCCAGCCAAAGACTTCCAAACCACAGTACAAGGACTAGTCATCCCTCGAATAGAATATGGCAGCATCGCACTCTGCGGTCTCCCCTTACCACTACGGCACCCTAAACGCTGCAGCGAGACTCATCACCAGGTCAAAAAAGCACTCTCATATCTCCCCTGACCTGAAATCCCTGAACTGGCTGCCTTTTGAAGACAGAATACACCTGAAAATTGCCTGCATGACACACAAGGCGGTTCACCTTAACTCTTCCGGCTACCTCACTCAGAAGCTTACAATCTCTGGCGGCTCTAGAAGCCTAGGAGATTCCGGAAGGAAAAAACTTATAAACGCTCCTTCTCAGGAATGGCACCCAGGATCTGGAACTCACTCCCTCCTGAAATCAGGCTCATCTCCTCCACTCCTCTTTTTAAGAAAGAAGTAAAAGCTATCCTCATGGCTAAATACACCTGAACTACCACTTCGGACTCTGAAAGAATCTGCACAGATCCCCTATACCTGTTCGACCTCTCTGCTCATTTGTATTATTTGTTTTATTGCCTTACGCCTATTTGTACTGTTAGCTCTACCGACTTACCTGTTTTGGCTATGATCATGTACCCTCTCTTTGTAAAGCACTCTGATATCTGCAAAGATCTTGTTTGCGCTATATAAAACTTTCAAAATAAAATAAATAAATAAATAAATGTCAGGAGAGGGACAGAGAGAGGGGCAGGGAGTGTCAGGCGAACAGTAGGGAGTTTCAGGAGGGGCAGCAGTATCGAGAGACAGGGATGCAGTGTCAGAAGGGGGAAGGGAGTGTCAAGAGAGGGGAAGGGAGTCTCAGAAGAGGGTCAGGGAGTGTCTGTAGAGGAGCAGGGATTGTCAGAAGATTGTCATGGGTGTGAGGAGAGGAGCAGGGAGTGTCAGGATAGGAGCAGGGAGTGTCAGGAGAGCAGCAGTTATTATCAGGAGACAAGTGTCAGGAGAGGGACAGAGAGAGGGGCAGGGAGTGTCAGGCGAACACTAGGGAGTTTCAGGAGGGGCAGCAGTATCGAGAGACAGGGATGCAGTGTCAGAAGGGGGAAGGGAGTGTCAAGAGAGGGGAAGGGAGTCTCAGAAGAGGGTCATGGGTGTGAGTAGAGGAGCAGGGAACGTTGGGATAAGGGAGGGATTGTCAGGAGAGGGTCAGGGAGTGTCTGTAGAGGGGCTGGGAGTGTCAGGAGAGGGTCAGGGAGTGTCCCTATAGGGGGCAGGGAGTGTCTGTAGAGGGGCAGAGAGTGTCTGTAGAGGGGCAGGGAGTGTCTGTAGAGGGGCAGAGAGTGTCTGTAGAGGGGCAGGGAGTGTCTGTAGAGGGGCAGGGAGTGTCTGTAGATGGTCAGGGAGTGTATATAGAGGATCAGTGAGTTTCTGTAGAGGGGCAGCGAGTGTCTGTAGAGGATCAGGGAAGGTCTGTAGAGGAGCAGGGAGTGTCTGTAGAGGGTCAGGGAGTGTCTGTAGAGGGGCAGGGAGTGTATATAGAGGATCAGTGAGTTTTCTGTAAAGGGGCAGCGAGTGTCTGTAGAGGATCAGGGAGTGTCTGTAGAGGGGCAGGGAGTGTCTGTAGAGGGGCTGGGAGTGTCAGGAGAGGGTCAGGGAGTGTCCCTATAGGGGGCAGGGAGTGTCTGTAGAGGGGCAGAGAGTGTCTGTAGAGGGGCAGGGAGTGTCTTTAGAGGGGCAGGAAGTGTCTGTAGAGGGGCAGAGAGTGTCTGTAGAGGGGCAGGGAGTGTCTGTAGAGGGGCAGGGAGTGTCTGTAGATGGTCAGGGAGTGTCTGTAGAGGGGTATGGAGTGTCTGTAGAGGGGTATGGAGTGTCTGTAGATGGGCAGGGAGTGTATATAGAGGATCAGTGAGTTTCTGTAGAGGGGCAGCGAGTGTCTGTAGGGGATCAGGGAGTGTCTGTAGAGGAGCAGGGAGTGTCTGTAGAGGGGCAGGGAGTGTCTGTAGAGGGGCAGGGAGTGTATATAGAGGATCAGTGAGTCTCTGTAGAGGGGCAGCGAGTGTCTGTAGAGGATCAGGGAGTGTCTGTAGAGGGGCAGGGAGTGTCTGTAGAGGGGCAGGGAGTGTATATAGAGGATCAGTGAGTTTCTGTAGAGGGGCAGCGAGTGTCTGTAGAGGATCAGGGAGTGTCTATAGAGGGTCAGGGAGTGTCTGTAGAGGGGCAGGGAGTGTCTGTAGAGGGGCAGGGAGTGTCTGTAGAGGGGCAGGGGGTGTCTGTAGAGGATCAGGGAGTGTCTATAGAGGGTCAGGGAGTGTCCGGATAGGGGCAGGGAGTGTCTGTAGAGGGGCAGGGAGTGTATATAGAGGATCAGTGAGTTTCTGTAGAGGGGCAGAGAGTGTCTGTAGAGGGGCAGGGAGTGTCTGTAGAGGGGCAGGGTGATGTAAATAATTAATTTACTCTCTTAATTTCTATGCAGATAAGTACTTAATCAATAATAACTCAATCGAAATGAAGGAAAACAGAGTCCGTGGTGTAAGAGTTTCTAAGGGTTTTATTCCTCATAAAGGAATCAGGATATCATGTTCTGACCACCACACAGGATGTCAGAAGGGATAGATGAGCGCGCTGTCGTTTATTGACAATACATAGCTTATATACTTGATTTACATCATAATGTTCAATGTAAGAGGCGTAACAGCTGAGAGAAGACAAGATAACAGTATACACGTGGTGCTAGTACATCATCAAGAGGCGTAAACTAGGCGTGAACTAGGGTGTGTGCTAGAAACGTCACTGATAGGTGACGCAAGTGGGTGGCACCAAGGGGTGGTGCTAACAGAATGTTGCAATGTCAGCAGAAATCGGAAGCTTGGATGCGCGCGCAGCTGCATGACGTGTGATAGACGGGGTGCAGGGGACTTGACATTTACACTGGCGGAAAGAGACAGAAGTCTGGCATGTCAGATCAACTTGTGCTTCTATCATATCTGATATCTGATGTTTAGGAACTAAGCTATCTGGGCAGAAAGGTCTCTAGAGCAGAAGCTATTCTATACTTGCTGTGAGTGCGTGTATAAGCGCCTGAGTGTCTGTATGAGAAGCGTGGGGGCATGGGGCCTTCCATGGAAGCATGGCAACAGAGGCTATGAATTACTTGCATAAAGACAGGTCGGCCCTTTAGCCCTGTAGCTGAGGAAGGATGTTTACTGAAGCTAGCAGGCTGGAATGTATCTTCGGGGAGGAAAACAGATAACTCGAAGATTATAGTCAATCTTGGCAGGCAGCAGGCTGAGCTGAGCACGGAGGGCCGCGCTAGAAGTAAGTCAGAGTTCACGGGTACGGGGGCTGCTTGGGCAGAGGCCCTCGCAGTCAGAAGCCAGAAAAGAGGCTCGGTGGCAGAGATTCAGGGCCTACTTTCAGCCAGGCTGAAAAACGTAGGAGTACACTTCAAAAAGACGTTGGCATAGCATACTTAGGAACGGACCATCAAACCCATTCATGGTGGGTCTGAAAGAGGACAAGTTAACGTTGGACGCAAATGTATTTGCGTCTTCATAGCTGGTACAGGAGGGAAGTTACATGCACTTTTAACTCGTACATGGAGTCGGTGGGGTACTCGCTAGGGAACACAACATGACCATAAAATTTATATTACCTCATTCCCTCCTTGTTCCCTACGGACCCTTCATGATATATCGATCCTCATAAATCGATCAGTTTGTTCTTGTAACATTATATGTTCGTCTTTCTTTCTTTGACTGTTTGAGAGGCAACTGGAATGCTCAATGCAGGATGTGGCACACAGTCCACATATCGCTGGCCCACACTGCAGGCACAGGCAACAACTGAATACTATAACAAGGCCAATGCCTAGGAAGGATAAGATCTTCCATCCCCAAGCTGTTAACGTAGTCCAGAACCAACCGGACCAAGTCCAGGTGCCTGGATTCTGATGTATCTGATTTGCAATTTTATGTAAACGGGTGATAGCTTGATAGACAGATGGTGCGTTTTGTGGAATGAAAACACAGCAACTTGACCCGATGACCTTACAGGCTCCACCTCTATCTGCCAAGATGACGTCAATCACAAGGCGATTTTGAAGGACAACAGTCCGTATAGCAGACTGCTCCTCTGTTAAGTTACCTAGAGCGGAGGCAGTTTCGTTCACTACTGCTTCGAGTGTTCTCGTTAATCTGCGTATTAATTTACTGTTTTGGACAGGCCCTAGGAAGAAAAAGAATCCTTTATTGAAATCAGTGTACTGTTCCCATGCCGTTTCTGTGTAGTCGACAAGGGGAATATCTCTTTTGGGTCTATTCGGTGCTAGATTCGTATTTCTATGGTAATCAGGGGGAGCTAGAAAAACAGGTGGCAGGAGGAAGGCAATGTAACAGGTACCATCCCAATCTGGAGGCAAACGTATGTATGCGGTATGACCACAAACAAAGTAGGAATGACTGATAGCTTTAAAGGACGATTTACCATGGTCACTGAACTCGACCACAGTAGTGCATTTACTATGACCTACGTGTACTGAACCTTTCTTGCTAACACATAATTCACCTGTGACTGGTAGTACTAACATATGGGGCAGAACTGGAGCAGTTTCAGATTCAACAGTGAGGATCATAAGGCTAATTGTGTAATTACCTAATCCATATACTTCATTTTCTAGATCAGTTCCTATTCGAGTGGGAAGTCCCTCTTTATCAGGATAACAGACGTTGAGCAGGACTAAGTTCAAGTTTCCCCAAACCCAGCCCCCATCGAAAACAGCAATATCAGGATCTAAAGAATTAATTATTTTAAACCATGCTCCACAGGAGCCATTGTGAGTGAATGGGTACGGAAAGAGAGGCAGAGCTCCCTTGTAATTCTGGTAGGGAGGGAGTCGGCCACATATCCAACAGTCTGTAGCATTATTTGTCTGATGGGAATGGTGTAACATACTAATGAATGTATTGTTGCGCAGCGCAAGTCTGTAAGAGAGTTCATGTGCGGGAAGTTCACTAAAAGTGTGTTCAGCAGAGACATTGTAAGCAGATTGTTCACGCCTGAAAATAGGCCAGTACATAGGAAGCAGAATGCTGGCAATAATAATTAGAATACTCAGAATAAACATGATTATTAGTGTCACTATGCAGTGACTACGAAGTGATTTGCAATATGTTCTTCTCTTTTCCTCTCTCTCTCTAACTCGATCTAGGGGATACATGTCAGAAACTATTTAACCGATTCACCTAGGGGAGGACTTAAACAATTAAACTGTCTGACTTGCTAGATCGAAGCTTCATACGGTAAAGTTCTTGAGGAGTCTTTTCTCTTTTAGGCACAGTAACGTCTTGTGCTTCAACACAGTCTTTGGTGGGGGTGGACGAGTCAGAGTCCTGTTTCAGTCCGTTTTTTAGTTCATTGCATAGTTTGATGTGACTCGTGTGGACCCACCCCTTTCTCCCCTCGATTTTCACGGCGGTCCTGGTGGTAAGCAGAACGGTCTTTGGAGACTTCCAGCGGGGCTCCAGCGGACTTTTCCGGTCGAAATTCCGGACGAGTACCAGGTCCCCTGGACGGACCTCATGCGCCTTTACATCGGTGTTGTCAGGGAAGGCTGCGGCAACCTGTGAACGACATGATTGGAGTGCAGACATCAAGGAGGCAAGGTAATCTGTCAACATGTTACAATCAATATCAGTGATCTTTTTCGGAACGGGCGTCCCCCACATATTCGGCGGTCTGCCAAAGACCACTTCGTACGGGGATAGCCCTGATCTCGAGTGGGCGACCATTCTCATGTAGAATAGTGCCACGGGCAGGGCGACTATCCAGTCGACCCCTTTTTCCTGACAGATCTTGGCAAGACGGATTTTTAGTGTCTGATTATGCCTTTCTACAAGGCCAGCTGCTTCGGGATGTCGGACACAGTGGAACCTCCACTGATATCCTAGCAAGAGGGAAACTTGTCTCATCAGCTCGGACGAGAACGGCTGTCCGTTATCTGAATACACGACACGGGGCAAACCGTACCGTGGGAAGAATTCACGAACCAACTGTCTGGCAGTGGTCGGAGCAGTGTAGTCTGGGACTGGGTATGCTTCGGTCCAGCGGGACAGAGCACAAACAATTACAAGGACATACTTAAATCCTCTACAGCTATTCATCTGGATATAATCCATCTGGAGGACTTCAAAAGGGTGATCGGGAGGATGAAATCCACCTTGCTCAACAGGGACACTTTTACCTGGATTGAACTGACAACAGATCATGCAAGTACGCACTTTCTGTTTTGCTGCTGCTCGTAAGTGTTTGTTGTACCAGAGATTCTGTAAACTGTCTAACATGGCTTTCTCTCCAAGATGGGCAGGACTATGTGCTGTATTTATCATGACTTGGACCATTGAGTCGGGGAGAAACCATATAGATTTTCCCTTCGTCACCCAACCTTGATCTGTCTGAATCCCTCCTAGTTCAGTCCATTTCTTTATCTCCTCTGGAGTAGCATGTGTCTGGATATCAATTACATCTAGGGCGGGATCTCTAACTGCCATACACTGGGTCTGGACTATTGTCTTTGTCACATCAGTAGTCTGGGTGTGAGTCAGTGCTGTATGTTTTGCTGTCTGGTCTGCCAGGTCGTTACCCTGGGAAACAGAATCTGTGACTTTAGTATGTGCCTTACACTTCATGACTGATATGCCCGAGGGCAAATGTATTGCTTCTAACAGTGCTTGAATGAGGGGGCCATGTTGGATCTTGGCCCCATGGGAAGTCAGAAAACCTCGTTCTTGCCAGAGGACTCCGAAGTCGTGTACAACTCCGAAGGCATAGCGGGAATCTGTGTATATGTTAACATTTCTGTTCTTGGCTAGAATACAGGCTCGAGTCAGAGCGATGAGCTCTGCCGCTTGAGCAGACAGTGTGTCAATACGATGTGTTTCTTTAATTTCAGTTTCAGTGGTCACGGCGTACGCGGCCACTAATTCTCCTGTACTTGTTCTCATGCATGAACCATCCACATAAAGTGTCAGGTCTGGATTTGTCAATGGGACATCTGTTAAGTCTCGTCTAGGCTTAGTTACTGCATTAATTATTTCTATACAATCATGCGGAGCTGGATCTGTCATAACTGTAGGTAACAGTGTTGCTGGGTTCAGGATGCTGCAACGTCTGATTTCTATGTGTGGCTGGAATAGTGTTAATTCATAACCTGTCAGTCGTGCTATAGTTAAGTGTTGAGTCTGGGTTCTGTTTAACAAAACCTCTACAGAATGTGGTACTTGAACTGTTAACTGATGACCTAAAACAATTGAATCACTTTGTCTTATTGCTAACGCTGTTGCTGCTACTGACTTTAAGCACGCAGGGAGTGCTTGAGCTACTGAATCCAATGTACTAGAAAAATAAGCACAAGGCTTATGTGAACCTGCTTGGTCTTGAGTGAGGACAGACAACGCTGTGCCATCACGTTCTGTAACAAAAAGTGTAAACGGTTTGCTGTAACATGGTGTCGCTAAAACTGGTGCTTGGCATAAAACTTTCTTTAATTCTTCAAAAGCTTGTGTGTGTTCCTGAGTCCAAGGGAGGACAGTCGAAGTCGCTGCCTCCTGTGTCGTTAACTGGATGAGTGGTTTAGCTAGAAATGCATACTGGGGAATCCATTGTCTGCAGTACGAGGTGAGGCCTATGAAGGCCCGCACTTCCTTTTGTGTCTTGGGTTGCGGCATGTTCACAATTAACTGAATGCGATCGGGAGTGAGCTGTCTCCCCACTTTGGACAGCAAGTGACCCAAGTACACAACTTGCTGAACACAGAATTGTAGCTTCGAAGGAGACACCTTGTGTCCCTTGTCGGCCAGGAAATGTAAAACTGTCAGTGATGCTTTTTCACATTCGGGCTCACTTCGTGCGGTGATCAGCAGATCATCGACGTATTGTAGTAAAGCGGTGTTAACTGGCATTTGAATACAATCTAGTTGTCTTTTCAGTGCTTGACTATAGATGCTGGGGCTTTCTGTGAATCCTTGAGGTGCGCGCGAAAATTTGAAACTGCGTCCATTTAAACAGAATCCGAAGAGATATTGGCTCTCTGGATCAATAGGCACGCTGAAGAAGGCGTTCTTGAGATCAATTACAGTAAAGAACGTTGCTTCTGAATCAATAGCAGTCAAGAGAGATGATATATCGGGGACCACAGGATACTGTGGGATAATGCATTTATTCAATTCTCGAAGATCAATCACCAGCCGATATACTGGCGGTGCATTGGGATCAGTACGTTTAAGAATCGGAATGATGGGTGAGTTACAGATATTGGAGTCGGTCTCGACGACCACTCCTTGGGCAATGAGCTCTTCAATGATTTTCAGTAAAGCCGCTACAGCATCGGGTGGTAACTTGTATTGTCTGATTCTGGGTAATACAACACCTGCCTTGAGGGTAACGCGGTATGGTGTAATGTGCATACATCCTACATCAGTTGGGCCTTTTGCCCACAAGTAATCAGGTACATTTTTCAATCTGACGTCAAACTCACGAAGGACGTAATGACCCTTGAAATCCCGCAGAAAGAGTCTAACCCCCTCCGGGGAGCAGCATATTATAGCTCCTAGAGCCTTCAGTGTTTTAATTCCTAACAGATTTTCCGGACATGATTTTGTTAGCAACAGGTCTGTAACGCGTGATAATGGACCCACAGCCAGGGGAACTGGTTCTGATACTTCATTTACAATAGGTTGTCCTGAAAAACCAAGGGAAACATTTTGTGAGCCTGAGAGGGGTGCCCCTGGAACTTCGTCATGACTTATTGTAGTGCGACTTGCCCCTGTGTCAATTAAAAACTTTCTATCTTTCCCCAATACTTGACTGTGTACATAAGGACCTTCTTGATCTACAGGAATCTCGATAAGAGGCAAGCCACCTTCCCTCTCTAGGCTGTTTCATGTATATCGGGAATATTCGGGGTAAGCAGACTGGGCATACTGGTACATCTGTTGTGAGACTTGCTGAGTTGCAGCAATGGGCTGTGGCTGTGGTACTGCTACGGTCTGTGCTGTCTGTGCAGATGCATGCATGGGCTGTGTATTCTGTGTAGACTGATGCTGGTTATGGTCTTGTCTAGGCGGATGCGGTCTCTCTTTAGTTTTACCTGTCGCTATGTTATGTTTCAGAACTGCACATTCGTGTACGTAGTGACCTGGCTGCTTGCAATAATTGCATGTCCCTTTAACAGGAGCTGCAGCGTGACTTGTCTGGGTCGTACCTTTCCTGTGACTGTCGGATGGGACCGTCTGGGCTACTAACATTTTCATTTTCGTGTCTTTCATGCGCTTCTGTTCCTGATCTTGTTCTTCCCTAATTCTATTCTGGTGATATTGTAACATTTGTAACATCTGGGATGGCGTATTTGCTTGCCATGTACTCTCGACTTTATACACTCTATTTTTAACTAACGGTAGGGAATTCTCGACTAACTTTGATACAAAAAGATGTGGGTACGACTCGCTACTTGGCTGGAGGCCACTATTGATAATAAAACATTTCTCGAATCTTGAATAAAAGTCGCTAGTATCTTCATCATGTTTCTGTTTACAGGACGAGATTGCATCCCAATCCTCCTTTCTAGTTGTCAATAATCTGGGCAGGACCTGTACTATCAAACCTGGTAATGCTTTAGTTTTGTCCCCAAGGCCTAACCCTGGAACCCGTTTTTTCTCTTCGTCTTCTATTTCTGCCCAGGCAATCTTTGTGTCTCCCACCTCCCATTCCTTTTCCTTTAATTTCTCGAATATACCCGTAGGCAATAATACTTTCAACATTTTCATGATATCATCATATGTGTAGTCCCCCATTAATAACATGTCTTTAAGCTCTCTATGGAAACCTGCAGGGTCTTTATCATGGCATGGTACTAATTTCTTCATTTCTAACAGTTCTAATTTAGTCAGAGGCGTGTGCACATACACGCGTTTCAAAACCTTGTCCTCACCCATAACAGGGTGTACTTCTCGTAAGGGGTTCTGACTTTCAATACCACCCCCGCACTGCATATGGTACATTTTCCTTTCTGGAGGTGGGGCGGGGACATATTCAGGACTTACAAAGGTATCATATCTGCGTCGTTGTTCTAGAATTATTTGAACTAATTTAGTGCTTAGGCCTCTCCATCTATCCATCAGTAGTGCTTCTAGTGTCTCATGTAAGGGACCTGGATCGGAATAATGTTTTCTGTACTTAATGAGAAGGTGCTGTATCATATATACCCCTGCTAATTTCTGTTCGTCGGGGGAGAGGTTCAGAAATGTCTGTGCTACGGTGTCATCATTATATATGTCTGCATTTTCGGCCCATGATACCGCTGATCGGGCTAATTCTTGTTCATCCATAGAATTGAGTACATGGTACCCCACTCGATCTCGAAGCCGTTTATCAGTTTCCTGGAACTGATGCTCAGCAGAATTCGGATTCGTTAAGGCAGAGAAGAAAACTCTCTTGCTTTCTGGACGGATACCCTTCCTAAGATAAGTTCCCTTACCTACATATGCTATAGTGCTTGTAGTCGGTTCTAGTTCTTCAGATTCTTCTTCCTCCTCGGAGGGAGCCTTTTCTTTCTCTTTCTCGTGTACTGCTATCACTGCTTTCTTAATCTTTTTATACATGGCCTCTATGCAATTTTGTCTGTCATGTTTTCCATCAGCTATATTTTGACCCCACTTGTTCAATGCATCTAATTCACTCTGATCTGTTCCGGGCCTGTCTCGTTCTCTTATTAGACAATTTATGAAAAATCGTAGTATCAGTGCTTGCATGTTAACTTTCTGTTTCTCCAGGGCATCCTTAATACTGTCGGGGTCCTTTCCCGTTTGAACGAACTCATATATTCTATCTAGGTGCTCCTTCATTCCTGCATAACATAACAAACTATCAGTAGCAGATCTTAACCGTAAAGACGCTAATATCATTAAGTCGTCCTGTCCAGGTTCTGGATCATATCTACAAACTGACATATTTTCTTTTAGTGCATCAAGACGGGATGAATTAGAAGAACGGGGGGATCTGTGCGTAAGAGGACTCTGCATACCTCTGAGATTTAATCTGTGAGTCGGTGGCGGGGTCTGGAGACCCGCGGTCGCACCTCCTGAAGCGGAAACTTGGGCATTATCTCTGTGTGTAGTCAGTATCTGAATTTGTCTTTTAGTAGGATCTGATTGAAGTGGTTTCGGCAGATCAGTTTTAGGTGAGGGAAGTGGCGGAGCTGGCGGAACGGAACTAGTCTTTTTCGGTGTCGGCTGAGAGTGATCTTGGGGGGCAGTACCACCCCCGGCCCTGTCAGTAGGCAGGGCACGAACAGGCAGATTGGTGTAAGCTGGCGCTACATCTTCGAGATATGAATTTAGGAATATGTCTTTAGTAGTCTTATGCATTACTTTAGTTGGAACTAATGGTGACGGCAAATTTTTCGGTATTTCTGAAATGGCGTCAGGGGTACCATCGGCCAAAAGATACATGTTGTTCACTTTGCCATTTTGGATACGATCTATTTGTTCTACTTTTACTCGAATTCCCTCAGTAACTAATTCGTTTTCTTGGGCCTTTTCTGATTCTTTAAGCCTGTCTTCTCTACGGAGTGCTCTATCAGCACGCTTACGTG
This sequence comes from Lissotriton vulgaris, assembly GCF_964263255.1. Classification (NCBI taxonomy): domain Eukaryota; kingdom Metazoa; phylum Chordata; class Amphibia; order Caudata; family Salamandridae; genus Lissotriton; species Lissotriton vulgaris. Next base: position 56,356 of record NW_028246679.1, read on the forward strand.
ATTCCTTACGCCAAAATTCTATGGCGTCTTTCTGAGATTGTCTAGCTTTCTTTTTCCGTAATATTTCTTCTACCTTTATGATGCACTCGGCATCCCATGTTCCGTTAACTGGCCATCGGTATCTTTCCTCTAGGTGCTTGGTATAATCTGTCCATAACTCTAGATACAAGATGGCGTCTATGCCATGCTTATTATACATGAAATTACCTGGAGTGTCCCTAGGGGGGATTGGAATCTCTTCCTCTAACATCCCTTTCCTAGTTCCTATCTGCTTTAATTTGTTAAAAAACGGCATTGTGCCTACTTGATACTGAAATGCTTGATCCTTAATACTTAATTTCGCCTGTAACTATTTAAACAAAAAAAACACAATAATGCACAAAAACAATCACATTCATACCACGACATTAATCACATGAAACATTTAAAGACATAGCTAACTTCCCCCTACTCTGAATGTACCGCTCAACGATACAGATACACTGCTGTAACAGTGCAGAAATTCGGAATACTTTATATACTGCTAAACAGTACAGATACACTGCCTAAAAACAGTGCAGACCGGACTTGCGTACCCAAACCCGTCTAGATACGACCCAGCAATGGTACTCACCGGGAAGCACGGAAAACAGAAGGCCTCGGAAAACTCGACTGGACTCGACTCGGAACTTCGGAAAACTTCGGAAAACTTCGGAAAACTTCGGAAAACTGGTGGGCCTCTTCACACCTCGGACCTTGCTTCCTTCGGCTGGGCTCTGGTCGGGATCCTCCGCACTCCTCACCGCCTCGTCTGGGCACTGATCGCAGTCTTCGTCACCTCCGTGTGTCAGAGGGGGATGCAGGAAATCCTGCCAGTACACGTGTGGTCCGTCTAACTGATGGCAGGGGACACGGATTGCAACGCACCTTCCGGCGCGTGAGGTGGGGGAGGGGTCCCTGTTCGGGCGCCAAAATGATGTAAATAATTAATTTACTCTCTTAATTTCTATGCAGATAAGTACTTAATCAATAATAACTCAATCGAAATGAAGGAAAACAGAGTCCGTGGTGTAAGAGTTTCTAAGGGTTTTATTCCTCATAAAGGAATCAGGATATCATGTTCTGACCACCACACAGGATGTCAGAAGGGATAGATGAGCGCGCTGTCGTTTATTGACAATACATAGCTTATATACTTGATTTACATCATAATGTTCAATGTAAGAGGCGTAACAGCTGAGAGAAGACAAGATAACAGTATACACGTGGTGCTAGTACATCATCAAGAGGCGTAAACTAGGCGTGAACTAGGGTGTGTGCTAGAAACGTCACTGATAGGTGACGCAAGTGGGTGGCACCAAGGGGTGGTGCTAACAGAATGTTGCAATGTCAGCAGAAATCGGAAGCTTGGATGCGCGCGCAGCTGCATGACGTGTGATAGACGGGGTGCAGGGGACTTGACATTTACACTGGCGGAAAGAGACAGAAGTCTGGCATGTCAGATCAACTTGTGCTTCTATCATATCTGATATCTGATGTTTAGGAACTAAGCTATCTGGGCAGAAAGGTCTCTAGAGCAGAAGCTATTCTATACTTGCTGTGAGTGCGTGTATAAGCGCCTGAGTGTCTGTATGAGAAGCGTGGGGGCATGGGGCCTTCCATGGAAGCATGGCAACAGAGGCTATGAATTACTTGCATAAAGACAGGTCGGCCCTTTAGCCCTGTAGCTGAGGAAGGATGTTTACTGAAGCTAGCAGGCTGGAATGTATCTTCGGGGAGGAAAACAGATAACTCGAAGATTATAGTCAATCTTGGCAGGCAGCAGGCTGAGCTGAGCACGGAGGGCCGCGCTAGAAGTAAGTCAGAGTTCACGGGTACGGGGGCTGCTTGGGCAGAGGCCCTCGCAGTCAGAAGCCAGAAAAGAGGCTCGGTGGCAGAGATTCAGGGCCTACTTTCAGCCAGGCTGAAAAACGTAGGAGTACACTTCAAAAAGACGTTGGCATAGCATACTTAGGAACGGACCATCAAACCCATTCATGGTGGGTCTGAAAGAGGACAAGTTAACGTTGGACGCAAATGTATTTGCGTCTTCATAGCTGGTACAGGAGGGAAGTTACATGCACTTTTAACTCGTACATGGAGTCGGTGGGGTACTCGCTAGGGAACACAACATGACCATAAAATTTATATTACCTCAAGGGAGTGTCTGTAGAGGGGCAGGGAGTGTCTGTAGAGGGGCAGGGAGTGTCTGTAGAGGGGCAGTGAGTTTCTGTAGAGGGGCAGTGAGTGTCCGTAGAGGGGCAGGCAGTGTCTGTAGAGGGGCAAGGAGTGTCTGTAGAGGGGCAGTGAGTGTCTGTAGAGGGGCAGGGAGTGTCTGTAGAGGGGCTGGGAGTGTCAGGAGAGGGTCAGGGAGTGTCTGTAGAGGGGCTGGGAGTGTCAGGAGAGGGTCAGGGAGTGTCTGTAGAGGGGCTGGGAGTGTCAGGAGAGGGTCAGGGAGTGTCTGTAGAGGGGCTGGGAGTGTCAGGAGAGGGTCAGGGAGTGTCTGTAGAGGGGCTGGGAGTGTCTGTAGAGGGGCTGGGAGTGTCTGTAGAGGGGCAGGGAGTGTCTGCAGAGGGACAGGGATTGTGAGGAGAGGGTCAGGGAGTGTCTGTAGAGGGGCTGGGCGTGTCAGGAGAGGGTCAGGGAGTGTCTGTAGAGGGGCTGGGAGTGTCAGGAGAGGGTCAGGGAGTGTCTGTAGAGGGGCTGGGCGTGTCAGGAGAGGGTCAGGGAGTGTTTGTAGAGGGGCTGGGAGTGTCAGGAGAGGGTCAGGGAGTGTCTGTAGAGGGGCTGCGAGTGTCAGGAGAGGACTAGACAGTGTCAGGACATGTGAAGTTTGACACACATATGCTTACTTGACAGTGTAGGATTAGTTTCTCTGAAACCCCAGTGCCTACTTCGTGGTATCACGACCACCTTGAACATCCAGTACAAGGCCCAACAGTGCATTGTGCAAATGTTGTGATTTTTTGATGGACCTAGAGGCGGCACGTCTATTGTAAGAGGGTAAACAATGTCAGCCTGGCTGAGGACTCGGCACCGAAGCATGGACACTATTGTTATAAATATGTGTGCACTTCCGTGTTTAGACCGGAGCGCTCTGCTGTCATTGGAATCTCAGCCCAGCTGACTTCTGTTATCTCTCTGCGAGGAGGGGTGCCCAACGTGTGACCAAGACGGGGCCCTACACATTGACCACAGGTAATGAGGAGTTAGACCCTCCAGTAATCAATCAATCAATCAGTGACACTTATATAGCGCGCTACATACCCGTAGGGTCTCAAGGCGCCGGGGGGGGGGGGGGGGGGGGCGGTGCCGCTACTGCTCGAAATCCAGTACCAGGATTTGGCAGGTTACCCACCCTGGGCTGCTTGGTGAGGTAGCTCTTGATAGGAGTACGGTATACATAGTACCTGTATGCCATACACTGCTTTACACAATCCTGGAATTGTGTATTCTTTTAATTGTTTTAGTAATAATAATTACTTTCGTTTGCTTCTGTCTATTACTTATCGCAGTGCATATATTTTATACAAGGATCACAATGCGTCAATAAATATTGTGTATATCTCTGTGAATGCAAGATTGACTGAGCCAAAGAGTTCTAGGTCTGTTACCAGGATTCCTTGGGAGTCTGTGTTGTCATGTTCTAATGTTGCATAATCCGTTTGTTACCTACTTAGGGTTAGGAGTATGTCACAGTAGGGATGAGACACGACTATGGAGGTATTGGTATAGTGAATTTTATTGTGAAACTGTTTTGTTACTTCGAGATAAGGCTGGAAGTTGGTTCCTGGACTCTGTTCCTTGTCTGCAGGTGTGTTATACCCCCTTGTGAAGAAAAGGACATAGGGCCTAGTAATTGAGTTAGATCTGGCCAGATTTATGTCTCAAAATCGCACCACAGGGTGACTGTTTTGTGCTTTTCACTTAGGAGGCAAATGCTCACAGTCAGACTTGGGGTGAATGTCTGATTTGCTCTGCATTCCATCCATGATCTGGGTGTCTTTTGCTTTCTCGTCCTAAGTGCGCCAGGTATGCCCAGATGTGGGTCAGCGCTCACTGTGCCACTGGATTCAAGCTAATGCAAAAACAACCGTTGATGGACAGAATGCAGAACAATGTCATACATTCACCCCAGTACAGAGATCTGGGCCTAAATCCATCGTTTGTTTACTCACCACACCAACCTAGTTCAGACATGGCCATATGCAAATCAGCCTTGACTCTGTGCCTCATGGGAACAGTCCAGCCGGAACTGCCAAGCCATGTCTTCCCTGGACCGGAATCAAGCATCCAAGGAACGGTTTCTGGCTATCAGCCGTCTTCAGCCAGGATAGCTTGACTCCAGTGGCGTGGAGAGCACGGGACTCATGTCTGAGCATACCCCCTCCCACTCAGGGTGACAAATGTAGAAACAACCGTTGATGGACAGAATGCAGAACAATGTCATACATTCACCCCAGTACAGAGATCTGGGCCTAAATCCATCGTTTTTTTGCTCACCACACCACCCTAGGTCAGACATGACCATATGGAAATCAGCCTTGACCCTGTGCCTCATGGGATTCAAGCTAGCCTGGCTGATGAGGGGTGATGCCCTGAAACCGGTCCCAAGATGCTTGTTTCTGGTCCAGGGAGTACCTGGTTTGGCAGTTCGGGCTGGACTGTACCCATGAGGCACTGGGTCAAGACTGATTTGCATATAGCGGGTCTAAACTGGAGTGGCATGGTGAACAAAAGAACAATGGATTTAACCCAGATCTCCTGACTGGGGGGTGAATGTCTGATTTGCTCTGCATTCAGTCCAACATCTGTGTCTTTTCCTTTCTCCAGGGTGGGCATAGACCTCGTTGGCCCATTGGTCTCCTCTGTACGTACCTACCAATACATTCTCGTCCTTGTCGACTATGCAACACGCTACCCAGAAGCCATTCCACATTACAGCCTTACAGCATGACCACAACTGCAGTAGACCATGCGATTATTGAGTTCGCCTCAAGGGTGGGACCCCCAAGGAGCTGCTTACTAACCAGGGGGCTCCATTTATGTCCAAATTAAACAGATTTGCACCATCTTGGATATAACCCAAATTCGAACCTCCATTTACCATTCACAGACGGATGGGCTGCATAACCAAACCATCCTAAAAAACTGATATCCGAAACAGCAAGGTATAGGGAGCGAAAGCTTCCTCTAGTATTATATGCTCTTCGTACCGGTACACAGACAAAATATCGATTTTTAAATATCGATATACAAAAATATCGAAGTTTAAATATCGATATACAAAAATATCGAAGTTAAGTAATATCGACAGTCTAAATATCGATATTGGTATGATATCAGTAATATCGAAGTTGTAAATATCGATGTCAATAATATCGAAATTAATAACTTTGATGTTACTAATATCAATTTTTAAATAAATTCAGTGTATATTATATTGTATTTATTATGTTTTATTATTTATTTTTAATGTAATTTAATTAAATATTGTCTTTTACTACTGTAGCGGGTTGTGGGTTTATAGGGGAATAGGGTGGGAAGTAATTTAATTATGTTAAATTAATTATTAATTAGTAGGAATTATTAATTAATTAATTGAGAATTTATTTTTAATTATTTTAATTAATTGATTAATTGATAAATATGTTCTGTAGCGGGTTATGGGTTTATAGGGGAATAGGGTGGGAAGTAATTTAATAATAATTAATTAATTGATATATGTTTGTACATATTTTAATTAATAATTAATTGGTAATTAATTTCTATTAATTAGTTAATTAATTATTAAAATTTTTAACATATTTATAATTATTAATTAGTTGGTAATTATTTAATATTAATTATTTAATTACATTATTTATAGTAATTTTTTTATATATAATTTATTGTTATTCTTAATTAATTGGGCACAATAATATTAATTATTAAATTAAATTAATTACAGCAAATGTGCTAATATATTTACGTTATTGTTATTGTTAATTAATAATTAATTGGTAATTAAATAATATTAATTAATTTTGGGTACAGGGGTATTTTTAGGGTTCAGGGTCAGTTTTCAGTTCATGGGTAAAGGGGTATTTTTAGGGTTCAGGGTCAGTTTTCAGTTTTTGGGTAAAGGGGTATTTTTAGGGTTCTGGGTCAGTTTTCAGTTTTTGGGTAAAGGGGTATTTTTAGGGTTCTGGGTCAGTTTTCAGTTCATGGGTAAAGGGGTATTTTTAGTGTTCAGGGTCAGTTTTCAGTATTTGGGTAAAGGGGTATTTTTAGGGTTCTGGGTCAGTTTTGGGTTTTTGGGGTACAGGGATATTTTTAGGGTTCAGGGTCAGTTTTGGGTTTTTGGGGTACAGGCGTACAGGGTAAAAACAAAAAAATACTACATTAAATCAAATAAATTAGATGAAAAAAATTAAAATTACTTTACATTTTTAAGTGTTTTATTTATTTTAAATGTATATGTATTAGTTTTAATTTTGTTTTAATATTTTTATTTAAAAGTTGTAAAATTATATGTTTTTAAATATTATTTTTACATTATTATTAATACATTTAAAAAAACGATATTTTTGATTCTGATATTTTTGTACTACGATATTATTTTTTCGATATTTTTGTACTTACCTTAATGAAGATAGGATTCCGATATTTTTGCTGTCGATATTTTTGCTCCGATATTTTTGCATGTCGATATTCTGTCTGTCGATATTATGTCAGACATTCCTTCGTACCCGGGCACAATCATCCACTGGGTACAGTCCCATTGAATTTGTTTTTAAAACAGCCTGGAACCTTACTGGATATGGCAGCCGAACCGTGGGCGAAGAGGATGAGGGGCAAGGACACCTAGAATACACTCTCAACCTCGAGGGGAAAGTCCATAGTCCATGGGTGGAGGTGCATAACAAGACTGATAAAACGAGAGAACTAAGGGGGGATACAGTCCTGGTCTTGCTTCCATCTTTGGTTAATAAACTATTAGCACGCAGGCAAGGACCATGCAAAATAGTATCACGAATCACACCTGTGAATTATAAGCTGTCCATACCCTAAAGGCGTAAGGGTGAACAGATCTTTCATGTCAATCTTCTCAAGATATGGGAAAGGGATCATAAAACAGCGGAGGGAGGCATCCTCTGCCATGTCTTTAAATGACTTACAACCTTTAGAGCTAGCTTTCATTCCTGAGGATAGGGGCTCTGTGAAGGGACCTCAATCCAGCTGGGGGATTCTCAAAACATTACCCAGAAACATCAGGCAAAAAAACTCATCAGGCAGTACAGGGGTGTCTTTTCCACTGCACCGGGTTGAACCAAGCTGGTGTATTATGGTCACTGACAGTCTACGACCCTATTGAATCCCAGAAGCGCTTAGGGAAGCAGTAGAAAAAGAAGTAAAGAACATGTTGAGGGATGATATTTTTGAACCATCCAATAGTGCACGGTGTTGTCAAGTGGTATTAGTATCAAAACCCAATGGTAGCATTAGATTCTGCATAGATTTTAGACAATAGAATAGCAGATCAAAATTTGACACCTATCCTATGCTCTGGTTGGAAGAATAGATTGAGAATCTGGGGTGAGCCTCTTACATCATCCTCCTTGACTTAATCAACGGATATTGGCAGATCCCCCTGAAGCCATCAGCCTTAGAGGAAACAGCATTTTCCTCACCTACTGGACTCTACCTTAAAGTCTTACATTTTGGCCCCCTTGGGGCACTAGCTACCTTTCAGAGACTCATGGATATCCTTCTTAGGCCACATAAGGGCTATGCAGCTGCCTTCGGACACTCTTGCTCCTGAAGTGAGCCCTGCTCCTGCAGTGACACTCCCTGCCACTCCCTAGTCCTCTCCAGACACTCCTTGTCCCTCTGACGCACCCAGCCCTTCCAACACTCTTCTAGTGACACCCCCTGCCCATCTAGTGACACTCCTTTCCCCTCTTGTGACACACCATTACTTCCTGACTCTCCCTGGCTGTCTCACGAGACTCCATTTCTACTTGTCTGACAGACCACTCCACTGACATCCCACACCCCCTTCTACTGCACCCTCAAGTGCAATATTTGTGTTGTCCTCTCCACTAAACCCACTACAATATCTTATCTCCAGGTGCCTACGGAAGAGTGTGACCTACGGATCCCCACCCAGGACAATCCACCTGCACTCCATGCACACAAAAGGCCAGATTAGCTCCAATTGTGTTACAACCACTGCAACAGGTGGTCCCACAGGGTGCATCTGAAGCTCCGCCTCCAGGTGCCTACGGAGGAGCGTGATGTAGGGATCCCCACCCAGGACACTTGAGCACCTGCACTCCATGCACACAAAAGTCAGATTAGCAACAATTGGTTTACAACCAGTACAACGGCTGGCCCCACAGGGCGCCTCAGAAGCTCCGACCCCAGTTGCCTATGTGAGATCCCCACCCAGGGCACTCCAGCTGCACTCCATGCACACCAAAGGTAAGATTAGCACCAGTTGTGTTACAGCCAGTGTGATGGGTGGTCCACGATGGTATCTGAAGCTCCGCCTCCAGGTGCCTACGGAAGAGTGTGACCTACGGATCCCCACCCAGGGCACTCCAGCTGCAATCCATGCACACCAAAGGTAAGATTAGCACCAGTTGTGTTACAGTGTGATGAGTGGTCCCACGATGGTATCTGAAGCTCCGCCTCCAAGTGCCTACGGAAGAGTGTGACCTACGGATCCCCACCCAGGGCACTCCAGCTGCACTCCATGCACACAAAAGGCCAGATTAGCACCAGTTGTGTTACAACCAGTGAGCAGTAGCACCACGTCAAGGTTCTGACCATCGCTACTGACCAGGCACACCATTCATACTGGACAACGAAAGCCAACCCCACACACTCTCATTCACACCATTCATAACCCAAGGACTCAAGCGTACGCTGGGAAGCCCCCTTCGGGACCCCTCAACGTATCGCGGCAGATCCAGGACACAAGCTGGAGCTCTGAGAAGGGGCCAAAGCGACAATGCAGCAGGGGCCAAGGTGAGCCCCTACCTGGCCGTTCCCAGGGTGGAGGAGAAAAGTCCAGAGTGGGAGGGCATCCCTACATAGAGGGCATACCCACCTACTTCCAACACTGATGCCCTCCGCAGCCTGCAGCCCTCACTGTCCATCACTGGATGTTTCACTGGCCACCTCTGGATATATAGGGATGGAGGAGTGACATCACAAAGGAGTGACATCACAGAGGACGGCGGGGGACAGGATGCACAGATATGGGCAAGGGGAGTTACATCACAGAGGGAACAGGGGGATAGGATATGCAGCCCTAGGGGAGTGACATCACAGAGGAAGGAGGGGACAGGATGTACAGATATGGGCGAGGGGAGGGACATCACAGAGGAGTGGTGGCCAGTATATTCAAGCTTAGGGGAGTGACATCACAGAGGAAGTGGGGTAGGATACACAGGCCTGGTAAAGTGACATCACAAAGGAAGGGGGGCAGTATATGTAGGCCTGGGAAAGTGACATCACAGAGGAAGTGGGGTAGGATATACAGGCCTGGGGGAAGTGACATCACAGAGGAAAGGGGGACGGGTACAAATTTCTTTATTGACAGAACAATGTATGCGACCAGTGAGGCTACAATCTCGGCACCCACTGCTGAGAATGCACACCCCAACGTTCTCCCCAGCGGGGTTGCGAGGATGGCACCCTGTAAGAAACTGGCGCAATATATACTGCACTAAAGTGAGGTATAGTGCGCATAGAGTCCAAGGGTCTCCAGAGGTTTGGCAGAGGCTAAAGTTAGATAGAACCTTACTCTCTATTTGTGGTAGCTTGGTCGAGCAGTAAGGCAGCACCAGAGGACAGTCCGAAGCATTTGATGTACACACTCAGTCAGCAAATGGTCTCACACACTCAAGGACTGAACTCAAGGCCAATTGTTTTTTATAAAAAAATATACTGTTGTTTTATTTCTAGATCCAAGCAAGCCAGGTGCAGGAAGGCATAAAAATACTTTTCAGTTGTAAATTACTTGTATGCAAACAGTTCAAAATAGCAGAGTAACTTGTACTGGTTTTGGTTGCAGTTTTAAGAAAGCAGTTTGCAACACATTGCACGAATAGTACATTCAATTGAATGGGCTTTTTAAGTAAAATGCAGTTCATTACTTTTCAGATTACTTTTGCTAACACAGGACTGGATCCTGGATTCAGTCCTGGGACATTTCCTGAAAACAGGTTAGTAAATGCGTTTTGGTTAAAGGTACGATTTTTAAGGAATATTATTGCATTTCAAAAGTTGACACTTTGAAACTTTTTCACATAGAATCACCAATGTTATCCTACGGGAGGAAATTCACTTAGGAGGTAAGTTAGGTTATCATAACTTTTCCTGGATTCAGCACTAGGACATTTCCTGAAAACAGTTGAGAAAAGACGTTTTGGTTATTCGGCTGATTTTTAAGGAATATTTGCAGTTTTCAAAAGTCGACACTTCAAAACTTTTTGGGGGGAAAGTGTCAATGTTTTCCTATGAGGAAAAATGAGTTATTGGTTTCAAGGTAAGTAATCGGTCTTTTGAGTTAGGGTTCTGGGGTTAGACTCGGGGGTCTCCTAGGGTCAGTGAGGCACTGTTGTTGCACCCTCAGCGGCACTTGGGCGGCCGGGTGCAGAGTGTTGAGGCCCAATGTTATCCAACGGGGGATAGGGGGACTTCGGTTGGTGGCGGGTGGCAAGCAGGCCACAGGGTTGTGGGAGCAAAGCTTCTAGGGCTAAACTCAGGGCATGTTAGGGACCAAGTTAGCACCAAAGGGGCACCCTCAGCGGCGCTAGGGCAACCGGGTGCAGGGTGCTGTTTTGAGGCCGGAAGCCCTGTTGATTTCAATGTGAATTCTCCGGGACAAAGAAACAAGGCAGGCTCGGGGACAAGGATCTTCCAGGAGTGACCACCACTTTGATGGGTAAGTTGGAATGTCGTGGGTTGGTTAGGCACCACTGGGTTGGTCACACAAGTGCAGGGGTGCCTTTGGATGTCTGATTTTCTTACCCACTCTGGTCGTGGTAGGGGTGTCCTCTGGATTTAGGCTGAAGGTGTAGTCTGGAGGCAGGTCAGGGGTCGCTGGATCTCGGGTCAGGATCGCCGGGGGACCTCCTCGTGGTGTTTGTTCACTCATACACGGGCCGGGCTCGACGGGTGCAGACTGTGCTGGATTCGCAGTTTGTAGCTGGCACCAGAAGCTGCAGTTCAAACACGTCCGGTGTTCACGGGAGAAACAGCTTGGGAAGTAAATGCAGGCAGGTCCTCTGGAGTTTTTGAGGTTGCTGGCCGCTGGACATGCCGGGATGTCGCAGGAGCAGGTTCATGGGAAAACATGCCTGTAGGGCTGGGGCCAAGTCAGTGGGCGTTGTCCTCCAGCTTCTCGTCCTTCTTCTTTTCTTGTTGTTGCTGGATCTGAGGAAGGAAGGTTCAGGTTGCCCTTAAACACTAAATTTAGGGGCGTTACAGGTAGGTAAAGGTCAGGGACCAATGGGTCCCTTCCCTGGGGTGGGTATACCCCCTATTCTGCCACTGTCTAGTGGAAGGGGGGCAGGAGCCTGTCACTGGTTGGCTGGGTCCCCCCATCCACAAGATGGCAGTGACTCGAGGTTGTGCTTCACCTCGCCTCCCCCACCCTAGGGGTGGAGTTGGCAGAGGTGGGCACACCTCTCTTCCTCACTTTGTTTTTCCCACTGCGTCTCCCGCCCAAAGTGGGGGGTAGAACTAGTGGGGACCAGTTGCTGAGTACAGCAAGTGGTCTGGAGAGGCTCACAAAGGCGGTATGCCTTTGAAGCTTCTCCAACCCAGGAGTCCAGAAACATGTCTGGGGTGGCAGCCCCGGCAGCCACTCAGTCAGGTCACTGTGAGTTGGTCGAGTTTCAGGGGGCCTCTCTAAGACGCCCTCTATCATGCATTTTATATTAAATCCCACTCTGGCATCAGTGCGGGTTTAATGTGCTGATAAGTTTGATACCAAACTTCCCAGTCTTCAGTGTAGCCATTGTGGTGCTGTGGAGTTCGTAATGACAACCTCCCAGCACCATATACTCTTAATGGAAGCACTGCACTTACAGTGCCAAGGAATGGACCTGGGTACTGTAGGGGCACAGGGCTCATGCGCCTGTACCCTCACCACTGGCATAGGGCACCCAGCTAGAGGGGTGGCTGGTCTAGGCCAGGGCAGTGGGTTCTGGGCACGGCACACAGGGAGTTGTGCCATGTCGACTCTTCACTTTGTTCTGCACCCAGACATGCAGCCTGCCAAGGCAGTGTGTGTGTGTGAGTCCGGGCACATGGCCTCCAAGGGTGGCTCTATAAGTGCTGCAACCCTTAGGGGACTTCTCCGGTCTGGGTGCCTAGGGTACCATTTACCAGGGGCTGACATGTGGCCAGAGATGCCAATTGGGTTTAGGCTTCAATGCCGTTTTAGGAAAGGAACACAGGCCCAGTGTACCTGGTTGGCAGGAGCCCAGGGCACACTCAGTCAAAGCACATCAGCAATTCAGCAAAAAGTGGGGGCATACCATGCAAGAAAGAGGGCACTTTCTCACACAACCCCCCCTCCACCTAACGAAAGGTGATGAGACTAACCTTGCCCTAGGGAGTCTTCATTGTCTAAGTGGAAGAACCTGGAAAGTCCCTCTGCATTGGCATGGGCAGTCCCTGGTCGGTGTTCCACTTCAAACTCAATTCCCTGTAGGGAGATGGACCATCTTAGTAGTTTTGGATTTTCCCCCTTCATCTGCATTAGCCATCTGAGAGGTCTGTGGTCAGTTTGAACCAGGAAGTGAGTCCTAAACAGGTAGGGCCTCAACTTCTTCAGGGACCAACCCACAGCAAAGGCCTCCCTCTCAATGGCACTCCAACGCTGCTCTCTGGGGAGTAGCCTCCTGCTTACAAAAGAAACAGGGTGGTCTTGGCCTTCATCATTGGTCTGGGATAGGACCGCTCCTATCCCTAGCTCAGGTGGCATCAGTCTGCACCATGAACTGCTTGGCATAGTCTGGAGCTTTTAGAATGGGTGCTGAGCACATTGCTTCTTTTAGGGTGTCAAAAGCCTTTTGGCAGCTAACAGTCCAGTTTACTTTCTTGGGCATCTTCTTGGAGGTGAATTCTGTGAGGGAAGTCACAATGGACCCATATCCCTTCACAAACCTCCTGTAGTACCCAGTCAAGCCAAGGAATGCCCTGACTTGGGTCTGGGTTGTTGGAGCTGCCCAGTCCAAGATGGCCTGGATCTTGGGCTGTAAGGGCAGGACGTGGCCTCCACCAACAAGGTGGCCCAAGTGCACCACAGTGCCCAGCCCTATCTCGCATTTGGATGCCTTGATAGTTAGGCCTGCCAGGTGGAATTAAAGACAGCAATATCATCAAGATAAGCTGTACTAAATGACTCCAACCCAGCCAGGACTTGATTTACCAACCTCTGAAAGGTGGCAGGGGCTTTATTTAAACCAACGGGCATTACAGTGAACTGATAGTGCCCATCAGGTGTGGAGAATGCTGTTTTCTCTTTTGATCCTGGGGTCATGCCAATCTGCCATTACCCTACAGTCAAGTCAAAGGTACGTAGAAATGTCGCTGCCCCCAATTTGTCTATCAACTCATCTGCTCTTGGGATAGGGTGAGCATCTGCCTTGGTGACAGAGTTGAGCCCTCTATAGTCCACACAAAACCTCATTTCTCTCATTCCAGCCTGTGGATGAGGTTTGGGGACCAGAACCACTGGGCTAGCCCAAGGGCTCTCAGAGGGTTCAATAACCCCTAACTCCAGCATCTTGCTGACTTCAGCTTTGATGCTTTCCTTGACTTAATCTGATTGTCGATAGATTTTGTTCTTGACAGGTGCACTGTCAACACGTTCCACATCATGGGTACACCAGCTGGTCAGACCAGGGGTCAAGGAAAAGATGCTAGCAAACTGCTGCAAGACTTGCTTGCAGTCAGTCTGCAGTTGGGCAGAGAGGGTGTCTGAAAAGACAACTCCATCTACTACCCCATCTTTTGGGCTGTAGATGAGGAGATCAGGGAGAGGTTCACTCTCTGCTTCCTGTTCCTCATCAGTCACCATCAGCATGGTGAGGTCAGCCCTGTCATGGTAGAGCTTGAGGCGGTTCATATTGATAAACCTTTTGGGTGTCCTGCTTGTGTCCAGGTCCACTAAGTAAGTGACGTCACTCTTTTTTCTCTAGGATAGGGTAAGGGCCACTCCATCTATCTTGGAGAGCCGTTGGTGTCACTGGCTCCAAACCCCACACCTGTTGCCCAGGTTGAAATTCAACCAGTGCAGCTTTTTGGCCATACCAGTGCTTCTGAAGCTTCTGGCTGGCCTCAAGATTCTTGGATGCTCAGTCATTCTGGACCTTAGGCCAAGCACAAAGTCCACAATGTCTTGCTTGAGTTCTTGGAGATGCCTCTCCCAACCCTCTTTCACAAGACAGAGTGGTCCCCTCACAGGTCAAAGGGGGAAACCCCACTCCTTTCTGTGGCACTTCTCTGTAAGTGAAAAGCAGGCATGGCAACAGGACATCTCATCTCCTCTTGAGCTTTTCAGGGCGTTCCATGATCATGCCTTTCAATGTCTTGTTGAATCTCTCAACAAGTCCATTGTTTTGTGGGTGGTATGGTGTAGTAAACTTGTACTGCACTCCACACTCCTTCCACATGTCTTTCAGGTGAGCAGACATGAAGTTAGAACCTTTGTCTGAAACCACCTCCTTAGGAAACCCTACCCTGGTGAAGACACCCAGGATGGCCTTGGCTACTGCAGGAGCTGTAGTTGTCCTACGTGGAAATGCTTCAGGGTACCTAGTAGCATGATCCACTACCACCAGAGTGAATTTGTTCCCTGAGGCTGTGGGAGGTTCAAGTGGACCCACTATGTCCATATCTACCCTTTCAAAGGGAACCCCCACCACAGTCAGTGGTAGGGGGGGGGCTTTGGGTGGCCACCTGTCTTGCCACTGGCTTGACAGGTAACACAGGAGCTGACAAACTCCTTCACATGTTGGTGCATCTGGGGACAGTAAACGTGACTCACTAGCCTTTCCTAAGTTTTGGTTTGGCCCAGACGTCCAGCTAGGGGGGATGTCATGAGCTAAAGTTAGGAGGAACTCCCTATACTTCTGTGGCACTACCACCCTCCTGCCTCAGTGTACAGTAATCCCTCTTCCCAATAAGCTCTGTGGGTACCACTGACATCTCCCTGTGCTTCTGAAACAGCTTCCTATCTCAGGCTTTCAAGAGTGGGACAGTCTTGCTGACCCTGGCACATCTCTTCCCCAGAGGGTCCCCCTGGACCCAAGAGTTCAACTGGTAAGGGTCAAGCTCCATGGGCTCAGTTCCCTCTGGGGTGTCCAAGTCCTCTCCCTGAGGAGAGGGGTCCTGATTTGTTTGCTGTACAGAAGCTAGTCCCCCAGTCTTCTTACCTTTTCTCTTGGTGGGTTGGGCCATACTTTCAGGCTCCAACCCTACTTTTTCACCCTTCTTTTTGGCCTGTGCTCTTGTTTGTACACTCACCAATTCAAGGACACCCAGCATTGCTGCATGGGTTTTTAATTCAACCTCAGCCCAGGCTGAGGTTTCCAGGACATTGCCAAGTAGACATGCAGCTGGTAGCTTTGGAGAGACCACTACCTGTTTCAGGCCAGTAAACCTCCCCCACCCCAGCCTAATGTCAACATAGCCATTGCATGGTTAGTGGTAACACTGTCAGCATTGGTGACTGGGTAAGTACGCCCAATCAAATGTTGCTCAGGGAAAACCAGTGTGTCTCTCACCATAGTGACACTGGCACCGGTATCCCTCAGAGCTTCTATCCTAGTTCCATTGATCCAACAGTACTGTAAGTATTTCTTTAAGTTGGGTGGCCGCACAGCTACAGTGGCAAACTCAACTTCCCCCTCTGAAACTAGAACTGCTTCTGTGTGCATCCTGATTTGCTCTGGGCACACTGTTGATCCCATCTGTAGACGTGCTACCCCAGCTACTGTGCTTGTTGAACTAGGGGCCTTGTTGGGAGGGCAAGACTTGTCTAGAGTTAAATGTCCCAACTTTTTACAGTTTTTACAATAGGCCTTTGAAGGATCAAAGATCTTCCCCCCTAAAGGGCTGAGGCAAAAAGGGAGTAGTTTGGGACTCACCCACCTGTACAGGTGTTTAGGGCCCTTTGGAAGACTCAGACTTTTTATCTTGGGTATTCTGACCACCTTTCCCCTGTGGAGGTTTTGTAACCACCTCCTTTTGGTCACCCCCAGTGGTTGTCCTCGTCACCCTAGTCTTGACCCAGTGGTCTGCCTTCTTTCCCAATTCTTGGTGAGAAATTAGACCTAGGTCTACCAAATACTGATGTAACTTTTCATTTGTTCAATTACTTAGTATATGTTCCTTCATAAACAAATTGTAAAGTCCGGTAAAGTCGGGCACATTGTGTCCAGTTAACCAACCATCCAGTGTCTTTACCCAGTACTCTACAGAATCTATCCAGGATTGGGTCTGGGTTTTGTGAGCCTCCCTGAACCTAATTCTATACTCCTCAGTGGTGAGTCCAAATCTCTCAATCAGAGTTTTCTTCATGAGGTCATAGGACCCTGCATCTGGCCCAGAGAGGGTCAGAAGCCTGTCTCTGCAGTTACCAGAGAACAGTTCCCTTAGGAGTGCCCCCCAGAGAGGTTTCTTTACCTTTCTCATGTCACAAGCCCTCTCAAAGGCTGTGAACCATTTGGTGATGTCATCACCCTCCTCAAATTTAAGGACAATTCCTTTGGGGATCTTAGGATCATTAGATTGCTCTATATCCTTATTATTGGTATTACTGCCACCAGAGATGGGTGCTAAACCCATCTATTTCCTTTCCTTTTCTAGAGCTAGAAGTCTGGACTCCAGTTCTAATCTTTTGGCCAGCCTTGCTAAAAGCTGTCCTCCTCATTGTCCTCATTGGGGTTGTCCCCAATGTCCTCACTGAAGCCTATGCCACCTGTTTGTCCTCTAGGATTCCAGGGTTTGATGATTGGAGTCAAGGGTATGGGAGCACCCACACGCCACACAAATGATGTAGACCCAACACATCTTCCCCTTGACCAAACCTTCATTACACACCCTGCTGGGGTTATACTGACGCTGAGGAGCAAAGACAATTGAAGGGTTCCAAAAAGGAAAAACGTATGAAAACCTGTAGGAGGAAGAAACTAAAACAAATATAACTGTATAAATATAAACACCCATAATAGGAACACCATTTCGAATTGTGATATAATCATTAAAACAAGAAGGTAGTTTTTTTGGCTATCGCAGGCCACTCTGAGTTAGTTTCTATGTGGATCGGTGTGGTCCCCACAGTTTGACTATTCTGACCATCCGCACCCTCCAGAACCTTAGCTTCCACACTCTGTCTAACACTTTTCATTGTCTTCTTGGGCAATTTCCCTTTGTTTCACTATTTTCCGTCACTCAGCATCACCTCGTTGTGTTTGACCGCATCAACCACCAAGGGCTGAGAGTGTCTGGATTTACCCTTGGTAACTATGCCTGGAAGTTTCACTTTCACCACATCCCCTTTGTGGAAAGTGGCTTGTCGTCTACCCTTAATAGGGGCAGAACTGGCATACTTGTCCTGAGCTATCTTACACTTCTCCTTCACATGCTCCAATGTTGCATGTGGAACAGCCAAACCATTCATCCATGGTCTGACCATTTTGGAGGCAGCCATCCCTCCCTTCACTAAAACAAAAGGTGAGACCTGGGTGGAGACACAGGGTGTGGTGCGCAGTGCCCATAACAATTCCAAATGTTCTTCTCTCCAGTCCAACCCGTTGGATACTGAGAGTTGAATGTTGTCTTTTATGATTCTGTTTTAGCGCTCCACTAATTCATTACTGCGGGGATGATAGAGGGAGGTAGTGACATGCTTAATTCCCCACCAAGCTACAAACATTTGGAACTCATTAGAAGGGAACTGCACCCCGTTATCAGTGACAAGTTCCACCGGTGCCCCTTCTCTTAAAAAACAGGTTTTGCAAAAGTTGTAAAACTTCCTCCGTGCAATCTATCTGACTGAACAAATTGTACCTCCGGCCATTTTGTGCCATAATCTACAAGCACAATCCCAAATCTACAGCACATCCAAGACATACATGGGATCAATTATGTCTACACCCAATTTGAACCAGGGTATATCAGGAACAGGGATGCCTTGCACAGGACTGGGAAGAGTCACCTGAGACTTATTACTGACTGCACATGCCACACAGTCCCTGACAAAATGCTCCACACTTCGGTCCAAACCAGGCCACCAAAAAAGTTCCCTGATCCTCCTCTTTATGGCTCCCACATGTCCCTCATGGGCTAAAGAGAATATCTTAATTTGTAGGTTCAGTGGAATTACCAGAAATCCATCCTCCTCGATACACCAGTGTGAGAAGTTAGCCTGGCATATGATGTCCACTATTCTAGTGTGTAAGAACAACAGGAGAAAACCCATAGACCTCGTTGGGATGGGAGATATCGTGAAAGCAAAAACAATTCCCAACAGGTATTATGTGGAGACAGTTTTAGAAATGTATGCAATATGCATTACAAGAAAGGAGTAAACAAGGAGTCAATTGATTTTTACAAAGGTAGTGTTATTTACCAAGAAGCAAGGGGGATATTTCACATGACAATACAGTTAAGACAGCACTGTACAGAGCGGATCATGTGACAACCCAGTGACACTTGGTGCAAGGTGCTATATACAATTAGTGATGGTGAAGGTGCAAGTGCTAAAAACAGCTGCGTAGTCGACGCACAAATCAAAATATTTACATAAAATGATGGCTTCACAAAGCAAGTTGTAATCACTTAAAATGCAATTATTTATATAGAAGCACAAAACGTGATATGCGTCGTGTAATTCAAGCTGTAATTCGCACTTATCTGGTGATTGTTTACAAAGTCGGAACTGGATGGTGTGCGAATAATGACTTGGAGTCAGGTGGTCATCCTAACTGGCAGGGCACACAACCCGTGGGAGAAGGTAACATGGTGGTGTGCAAAAATCGTTTCTGGTGCAAACACGTGGGGCAATGTACACACATGGTGGGAACAGAAGGCAAAGGCCCTTAGTGAAAAGAAGAGGGTGTAAAGGGGTGGGGGGGACACTACAAGATGAAAAACTATAAATAAACACACTAAAACAGTGGCGGGTGGGCAATCTGCTTCCTTCGTGGTGAAGTGACACTGCTCTACCCCATACACACGCACCATAGAGTATGGATGAGAAAACTTTACATGAAAGGCAGCAATGCAGCACAACAGACAGAGGTGGTAAAAAGAAAAGGCCAGACGCAGTTCCTATCCCGTGCTGCTGCAATCTGCATGTCGCCTCCGTGTGCGGCCTGGATGACACACAATCAACAAGTCCAGTTCAAAGGTCTTCCAATGTAACCTTGATCAAAAATCCTGAGTCTTTATCAGCTACCTGTTTTTGGTCTTAGTGAATCTCAAGCTGTGACTGAAGAAAAAAAGGCATGTGTACGACGCGGTGTGGCTTGTGCAGCGAGATACCAGTTACTCAGCAAATTGACCACATTCAGTGATCGTTCAATGTCCTATGAAGTGGTGGTGCAGCAAGTCCTACGTTTCCCGTCCACCCCAGCTTTAGGCGCCATCATTGCGATAGACAAGAACAAACTGACCACAGATGGCTGGTCAGATGTAGAGGACACACAAGCTTGTGGTGGGTCTGATGAAGAAAAAGGCCTGTGCCCATCGCTGTCCAGCTCCGGGGATGAAGCGATGAGGCAATGAAGACTCGTGTGCCGATTCTACAAAGCCCATCAGTATGTGTGTGCAGTACCGGGCCTGTGAGTGAATAGATTTCCAAGAAGCAAACTTACGCTGTTAACCACCTCAAGGCGCTGTGCATTCCCACCCATAGAAGCTCAGAATTGGAGGCGAACAAACAGATGGCATTTGAGTAAGCATTGAAAATGTCTGGTGGCTATCTTCCAAGATGCCGGAGTAGTCTCCGATAGTGTGCACCAGGTTTATAATGTCATTTTCCTAAGTTTTTAAGAAAGTGGAACAATCACTTCCCCGTTTGGCACCTGGCGCAAACCGAGAAAGTTCACCCTATTACATAGAATGCGCTGCCTCCAGGGCAGCCACAAACTCGTGCTACCCTGAGGGCAGCACATTCAAGTGAAATATGGAGTGGCTGCTTTGAAGCTGCTCTGTGCGTCACTATGCCGGCGACAACGCGCCTGCACTTTGAAGGGGAATTAGAGATCCTCTTGCAAGCGGGTACAGTCAGTGACTGCACCTGCCCGCAAGGGGATGTCTGGGGAGTCCATAGGATCACCGTTATCCCCTGCAGAAGCAGGCAGGGTCAGAGGCCTGGTGGAGAGCGTTGGGTGGATACAGGGTCAGAGGCCTGGTGGAGAGCGTTGGGTTGGTACAGGGTCAGGGTCCTGGTGGAGAGCGTTGGGTGTGTACAGGGTCAGGGTCCTGGTGGAGAGCGTTGGGTTGGTACAGGGTCAGGGTCCTGGTGGAGAGCGTTGGGTGTGCACAGGGTCAGGGTCCTGGTGGAGAGCGTTGAGTGTGTACAGGGTCAGGCTCCTGGTGGAGAGCGTTGGGTGGGTGGGTGCGGGGTTAGGGGCCTGGTGAGAGCGTTGGGTGGATACAGGGTCAGAGGCCTGGTGGAGAGCGTTGGGTGGGTGGGTGCGGGGTTCAAGTTCAAGTTTGAGCATTTGTATAGCGCACTACTCACCCAGAGGGTCTCAAGGCGCTAGGGGAAGGGGTATATTATTTGTCGAATAGCCAGGTTTTTCTGAAGGAGATGTGGTTCTGAGTAAGGCGGAGGTGGGTGGGGAGAGAATTCCAGGTCTTGGCAGCCAGGAAGGAGAAGGATCTGCCACCCATGGTGAATTTCCGGATGCGCGGGACTGCGGCTTGATTGGACGATCTTAATTGGCGGGTGGGTTTGTAGAAGGACAGTCGAGTGTTGAGGCATTCAGGTCCTAGATTGTAGAGGGCCTTGTGAGCGTGGGTGAGAAGGCGGAAAGTAATTCTTTTGTTGACGGGAAGCCAGTGGAGGTCTCTTAGATGACCGGTGATGTGATTGTGGCGCGGGATGTCTAATATGAGTCTCGCTGACGCGTTTTGGATGCGCTGGAGTTTTTTCTGTAGTTTTGTTGTTATTCCGGCGTAAAGTGTGTTACCATAGTCCAGCCGACTCGTGACCAGTGCATGGGTAACAGTTTTTCTTGTCTCGAGGGGGATCCAGCAGAAGATCTTTTTGAGAATGCGAAGTACGTTGAAGCAGGAGGACGAGACGGCGTTGACTTGTCTGGACATCGAGAGAGAGGAGTCTAGGATGAAGCCGAGGTTACGTGCATGGTCTGTGGGTGTGGGTGCTGTGCCCAGAACGGAAGGCCACCAAGAGTCGTCCCAGGCTGAGGGGGAAGATCCTAGGTTGAGCACCTCCGTTTTGTCTGAGTTGAGTTTTAGTCGGCTTTGTTTCATCCATTCGGCAACTTCTTTCATGCCTTCGTGAAGATTGGTTTTGGCGGTGTTGGGGTCTTTGGTGAGGGATATGATTAGCTGGGTGTCGTCGGCGTAAGAGATGATGTTGAGGTTGTGTTGACGCGCGATGGAGGCGAGAGGACTCATGTAGACGTTGAAGAGGGTGGGCCTGAGTGAGGATCCTTGAGGTACGCCGCAGATTACTTCGGTGGCTTCTGAGTAGAATGGGGGAAGTCGGACTCTTTGAGTTCTACCGGCGAGGAATGAGATGATCCAGTCCAAGGCTTTTCCTTGTATGCCGATGTTGCTGAGGCGTTGTATAAGGGTGCTGTGGCAGACTGTGTCAAAAGCGGCGGAGATGTCGAGTAGAATGAGGGCCACTGTTTCTCCGTTGTCAAGTAGTGTTCGGATGTCGTCGGTCGCTGCAATGAGGGTGGTTTCGGTGCTGTGTTTGGCTCGAAATCCGGACTGAGAGGGATCGAGGGAGTTCTTAGATTCAAGGAAGGTGGCGAGCTGGCTGTTGACGGCTTTCTCGATGACTTTGGCGGGGAAAGGGAGGAGGGAAATGGGTCGGTAGTTTTTCAGTTCTGAGGGGTCTGCTGTGGGTTTCTTCAGGAGGGCGCTGAGTTTGGCGTGTTTCCAGCTTTCTGGAAAGGTAGCAGAGTTGAACGAGCAGTTGATGACCTCGCGGAGTTGGGGTGCGATGATGGAGTCAGCTTTGTTGAAGATGTGGTGGGGGCAGGGGTCAGAAGGCGAGCCAGAGTGGATTGAGTTCATGAGGCGAATGGTGTCTTCAGTGGAGATTGGGTTCCAGGCGCTGAGGTTGTTAGTTGGAGGAGTAGGATCTGAAGGGGGTGGGGCGGGTTGATCGCTGGGAGAAATCTCGAAGCTGTTGTGGATGTCGGCAATTTTGTTGTAGAAGAAGGAGGATAGTGCATCGCAGAGGTCTTGGGAGGGAGTGATGTCATTGGATGCTGCGGTGGGGTTGGTGAATTCTTTGACGATATTGAAGAGTTCCTTGCTGTTGTGAGTGTTGTTGTCGAGACGATCCTTGAAAGCGGATTTCTTGGCGGATCGGATCATTTGGTGATGTTTGCGGGTGGCTGTCTTGAGGGAGGCCATGTTGTCTGAGGTTGGGTTTTTTCTCCAATTCTTCTCCATGGTGCGGCATAGCTTCTTGGATTCTTTAAGTTCATCATTGAACCAGGTAGCCTTTTTGCTGGTTGAATCCATCTGGTACTTTTTCAGGGGTGCTAGTTCGTCTGCGCTGTGGTTAATCCATTGCCTGAAGTTGGTGGCCGCTTGGTCTGGGTTCATTGAGAGGGTGGGAGGGTTTTGTTTGAATGATGTGAGGAGTTGGTCGGTGGTGATTTTGTTCCAGTTTCTTCGATGAATAGGTTGTGGGCGGTTGTAAGTCAGGGTGGTTTTATAGCTGAAGTAAACACAGCTGTGATCCGTCCAATGGAGAGCTGTGGTGCGATCGAAGGAGATGTGCATGCTGGAGGTGAAGTTAGGGTCGAGTGTGTGTCTGGCTGAGTGAGTGGGGGTGTCAACAAGTTGTTTGAGTCCAAGATTGGCCAGGTTGTCCAGAAGGGTGGTGGTGTTGCTGTCGTGTTTGTTTTCAAGGTGGTAGTTGAGGTCTCCTAGAAGAATGTAGTTCTCGGAGGCGAGGGCGTGTGGGCTGACGAAGTCCGTGATGTCATCGCTGAATTGAGTGCGGGTGCCTGGAGGCCTGTAAATGAGGGTGCCTCTAAGTGTGGTCCTGGGGTCGGTGTGGATCTGGAAGTGGAGGTGTTCGGCGGTTGCGAGATTGTCGTCGGAGCTGGTTGTGATTTTGATTGTGTTTCTGTGGACGATGGCGAGGCCTCCTCCTGTTTGATTGGTGCGGTCTTTTCGGATAATCTTGTAAGCGTCCGGTATGGCTATGGCGATGTCGGGGGCGGATGATGTGTTCATCCATGTTTCAGTGAGGAAGGTGATGTCAGGTGATGCAGTGTCGATTAGGTCCCAGAGTTCTGTTGCGTGCCTGTGGACCGAACGGGTGTTGAGCAGGATGCACTTTAGACGGTTGGAGTCGGAGTTGTGTTTGGAGGATGTGGATTTGCTGAGGGTTCTGAGGCAGTTGAACTTGCAGGAGAGGCAGGCGAAAGGACCGTGTGCGTCTTGGGGTCAGGGGCCTGGTGGAGAGCGTTGGGTGGGCGCCTTACACCCTGATGCAGCTGCACTCTGCCAGCTTCTGTCTTTGCCTCACTCCTCGTTGAGGGGTCATCACTCGTGACTGCTGCATGTTGGAGAGTGTGGTGTGTCGTCTTTCAGTTTCGTGTTCCTGCTCTGCTCCCTCGAGGACGTCCTCCTGTGACGCCCTAGTGCGGCCTCGTCGTCCTACATATATGGTCCTAGGCGAGGGCCTCAATCCTGGCCTCATAAATTCCTCCCAGTCTCCACTGTTTCATATAGGCACAATGCGCACTGCGGACCACACACAGCTTCATATATAGCGCTGTATAAAGCGCCTACTGGTTATACGTCTTCAGAGGCTGTTTATGAATTTATGGTGATGTGAAAAGCCTCTTGCGCCGTGCTCTTTGTAATTTTACTACGTCATTTGATTCAATGCTCCCCAAAAGCAGCACAAGGCCCCCTACCAAGTATTTTTTTGCAGCTTTATATAGCGCAAACTTAGCACCAGTTGTGTTACAACGGGGAGGGGGAGAATGGTGCAAGGCGGAGGGGAGAAGGGTGCAAGGCAGAGGGGAGAAGGGTGCAAGGCACAGAGGAGAAGGATGCAAGGTAGAGAAGGGTGCAAGGCGGAGGGGAGAAGGGTGCAAGGCACAGAGGAGAAGGGTGCAAGGTAGAGAAGGGTGCAAGGCGGAGGGGAGAAGGGTGCAAGGCAGAGGGGAGAAGGGTGTAAGGGGGAGGGGGAGAAGGGAGCAAGACAGAGGGGAGAAGGGTGCAAGGCGGAGGGGAGAAGGGTGCAAGGCAGAGTGGAGAAGGGTGCAAGGCAGAGAGGAGAAGGGTGCAAGGCAGAGAGGAGAATGGTGCAAGGTAGAAATGGGTGCAAGGCGGAGGTGGAGTAGGGTACAAGGGGGAGGGGAGAAGGGTGCAAGGCATAGGGGAGAAAGGTCCAAGGCAGAGGGGAGTAGGGTGCATGGTAGAGGGGAGAAGGGTGCAACGGGGAGGGGGAGAAGGGAGCAAGGCAGAGGGGAGAAGGGTGCAAGGCAGTGGGGAGAATGGTGCAAGGCAGAGGGGAGAAGGGTGCCAAGCAGAGTGGAGAAGGGTGCAAGGTAGAGAGGAGAAGGGTGCAAGGCAGAGGGGAGAAGGGTGCAAGGCAGAGTGGAGAAGGGTGCAAGGCAGAGAGGAGAAGGGTGCAAGGCAGAGAGGAGAATGGTGTAAGGCAGAGGGGAGACTGGTGCAAGGTAGAAATGGGTGCAAGGCGGAGGTGGAGTAGGGTACAAGGGGGAGGGGAGAAGGGTGCAAGGCAGAGGGGAGAAGGGTGTAAGGCAGAGGGGAGAAGGGTGCAAGGCAGAGGGGAGAAGGGTGCAAGGCAGAGGGGAGAATGGTGCAAGGTAGAAATGGGTGCAAGGCGGAGGTGGAGTAGGGTACAAGGGGGAGGGGAGAAGGGTGCAAGGCACAGAGGAGAAGGGTGCAAGGTAGAGAAGGGTGCAAGGCGGAGGGGAGAAGGGTGCACGGTAGAGGGGAGAAGGGTGCAACGGGGAGGGGGAGAAGGGAGCAAGGCTGAGGGGAGAAGGGTGCAAGGCAGAGGGGAGAAGGATGCAAGGCAGAGGGGAGAATGGTGCAAGGCAGAGGGGAGAAGGGTGCAAGGCAGAGTGGAGAAGGGTGCAAGGCAGAGAGGAGAAGGGTGCAAGGCAGAGAGGAGAATGGTGCAAGGCAGAGGGAAGAATGGTGCAAGGTAGAAATGGGTGCAAGACGGAGGTGGAGTAGGGTACAAGGGGGAGGGGAGAAGGGTGCAAGGCAGAGGGGAGAAGGGTGCAAGACAGAGGGGAGAAGGGTGCAAGGCACAGAGGAGAAGGGTGCAAGGTAGAGAAGGGTGCAAGGCGGAGGGGAGAAGGGTGCACGGTAGAGGGGAGAAGGGTGCAACAGGGAGGGGAAGCAGGGGGCAAAACAGAGTGGAGAAGGGTGCAAGGCAGAGGGGAGAAGGGTGCAAGGCAGAGGGGAGAATGGTGTAAGGCAGAGGGGAGAAGGGTGCAAGGCAGAGTGGAGAAGGGTGCACGGCAGTGGGGAGAATGGTGCAAGGCAGAGGGGAGAAGGGTGGAAGGCAGAGGGGAGAAGGGTGCAAGGCAGAGGGGAGAAGTGTGCAAGGCAGAGGGGAGAATGGTGCAAGGTAGAGAAGGGTGCAAGGCGGAGGGGAGAAGGGTGCACAGTAGAGGGGAGAAGGGTGCAGCGGGGAGGGGGAGAAGGGAGCAAGATAGAGGGGAGAAGGGTGCAAGGCAGAGGAGAGATGGGTGTAAGGCAGAGGGGAGAATGGTGCAAGGCAGAGGGGAGAAGGGAGCAAGGGAGAGTGGAGAAGGGTGCAAGGCAGTGGGGAGAATAGTGCAAGGTAGAGGGGAGAAGGGTGGAAGGCAGAGTGGAGAAGGGTGCAAGGCAGAGGGGAGAAGGGTGCAAGGCAGAGGGGAGAATGGTGCAAGGTAGAGAAGGGTGCAAGGCGGAGGGGAGAAGAGTGCAAGGCAGAGGGGAGAATGGTGCAAGGCAGAGAGGAGAAGGGTGCAAGGCGGAGGGGAGGTGGGTGCAAGGCTGAGGGGAGAAGGGTGCAAGGGGAAGGGGAGAAGGGTGCAAGGCAGAGAGGAGAAGGGTGCAAGGCAGAGAGGAGAAGGGTGTAAGGCAGAGGGGAGAAGGGTACAAGCCAGAGAGGAAAAGGGCGCAAGGCAGAGAAAAGAAGGGTGCAAGGCAGAGAGGAGAAGGGTGCAAGGCAGAGAGGAGAAGGGTGTAAGGCAGAGGGGAGAAGGGTACAAGCCAGAGAGGAGAAGGGCGCAAGGCAGAGAAAAGAAGGGTGCAAGGCAGAGAGGAGAAGGCTGCACGGTAGAGGGGAGAATGGTGCAAGGCAGAGGGGAGAAGGGTGCAAGGCAGAGGGGAGAAGGGTGCAAGGCAGAGAGGAGAAGGGCGCAAGGCAGAGAAAAGAAGGGTGCAAGGCAGAGAGGAGAAGGGTGCAAGGCAGAGAGGAGAAGGCTGCACGGTAGAGGGGAGAATGGTGCAAGGCAGAGGGGAGAAGGGTGCAAGGCAGAGGGGAGAAGGGTACAAGCCAGAGGGGAGAATGGTGCAAGGCAGAGGGGAGAAGGGTGCAAGGCAGAGGGGAGAAGGGTGCAAGGCAGAGAGGAGAAGGGTGCAAGGCAGAGAGGAGAAGGGTGTAAGGCAGAGGGGAGAAGGGTACAAGCCAGAGAGGAGAAGGGCGCAAGGCAGAGAAAAGAAGGGTGCAAGGCAGAGAGGAGAAGGGTGCAAGGCAGAGGGGAGAATGGTGCAAGCCAGAGGGGAGAAGGGTGCAAGGCAGAGGGGAGAATGGTGCAAGGTAGAAATGGGTACAAGGCGGAGGTGGAGTAGGGTACAAGGGGGAGGGGAGAAGGGTGCAAGGCAGAGAGGAGAAGGGTGCAAGGCAGAGAGGAGAAGATTGTAAGGCAGAGGGGAGAAGGTTGCAAGGGGGTTGGTGATGAAGTTAAAAATGTTCCCCCCACCCCCGGAAACATTTCTGCGGACGCCCATGATCAGAGCCCACCCCACGTAAACTTCTTGTAACGCCACAGAGCTCCTTCAGCCTTTCTCTAGCCTGGTTACTTCTAGTGGGAGTGCTTTATACTACTCTATGGTGGTGTTGCATGCATTGAGATGTACTTTATAAGATCTTTGTGATTGCAAATAAAGTTTAATGACAGTGATGGCTACTCTCTGAATCCTTCATCACGTCTAGGCTTGATTCTTCATGTAAACCAGTGGTTCCCAAAGGGTGCGCCGCGGCACCCGGTGCGCCGGTATAAAAATGGTGGGGAGCCACGGCCAACTGCCAATTAGGTCAAGGGAGCCGCGGGTCAAATAAGTTTGGGAACCACTGGCCTAGGGAATTGCTGGGGCTACACTAAAAAACCAAAGGTTAGGAAGTAGGAGGCCGACGGGAGACGCGTGCAGTGTCTAAACACAGTCGCGAGTTACCATTGACTTTCTATGGGAAACAAAGAAGTTACAAAGTTACTGTTTAAGGGCACTTCCGGATGGACTACGACAAAACCCCTTTAGACTAGGACACTTCGAGAGTCAAGACCCACGGGAGCACCGGAGTAATCGTGTTACCTCACCCAGGGAAGCCGGGTGCTTAGGTGTCTTTTGGTGTCTGGGTTTGTCGATGTTTTCAATGGAGATCTATGGAGAGGAATAGTGTCCGGGTGGATCCAAGGGTGGATCGAAGAGCTGAAGAACCTGAAAGCAGAATGGACAGAGTCTGGGTCACTAGCCAGTGACCAGGAAGGGACCAGGCGATGTCGCGATGATCTCAGGTGAAGAAGGTGAGTTTATCTCTTCAGCCACGAGGTCCAGGAGGCATCAACGATGGCCAAGCGCTGCATTTGAGCTGTCCCATGACGGATCTAGTTGACTGCGGTGTCGGTATCCAGATTGGACCCATCAAGCCTTGGCAAACGCAACCCACACAGGCTGTCAAGATTGGCTCTGTTGCAAATCAGCAAGGTCTGTGGCGCTTTTCCTTTGAAGAGAAGCTGGAGCAAGCCTGGAGCAGTCAGGAAAGCAAGTTTGTTTTAAAGAAAAGTCTTCAGGGGGCTCACTAGCCAATGGGCAAGGAACCAGGAAGACGCATCAAGCACAAATGCAAAAGCGGGGCCCACGGGACACTCGCGGAGTGTGGGGGCCTGTGCTTCGGTGCACAGGGTGCTCGAGGCTGGGGCTTCTCATACCCCAATGCACAACTGCGAGGGTACCTCGGGAGTTGAGCAGTTAGCGAAATGCAGGATGTCCAGGGTGTCTGGTCCCACGCCTCTTGTGTCCGCCACGGGTCTCAGCTTTGCTGTGGATGTGGGTCAGAGTCAGAGAAATCTGGATGTCCAGTTCTTGTGTCGCAGATTCTTCGGGATCCGGCTGGAGCCTTGAAAATGCAGACTGACTAAGTTGCTGATGGTGCCTGTTTGCACAGGGTGGTCACTCCTTGACAACAAGGGAGATATCTTCCATCTTCCAGTCGAAATAGAACGTCGAAGGTCCAGGATATGTCTTGTGAAGATTCGTCCAGGGTAATCTAAAGTCCTAGGGACACAGCTCCTCTACTTATACTAAGGTTAGGGGCTGGACTACCTGGCTAGGTCCCTCCTATGGTGGACCTGGGATCGGAGTGGTTACACCCCTTTACCGTTGTCCAGTTTCACGCCAGAGCGGGGCTGGAGTGCCCCAGCAACTGGTTTGAACTGGGCTATGCATGGAGCACCTTGTGTGCCCAGGCAGTGTCTGGAAAAGCTGAATGCAGCCCTCCCTGCCCCAATACTCAAAACCCTGTCTGGGGAGATGCTGGCACCTCCCTGGACTGAACACCTATTGTCCAGGCCTCCCCTGCCAGAGTTTCATCCAGCAGAATGAGGTCAGACTCGTGTCTGTGGCAGCAGCATCCATTTTGTGATGCTGAGGCTCTGGTTAACTTTAACCGGGATTAATAGGAACAACATGTCTTCTCCCGCTAGAAGGGTGGAATGCTACCCCCCGTCGCCAGAATTGGCAGGCGGGGGTAGTATTCCAAAGCGTATGACACCTCACACGACATGTTTTGACAAAGCCAAATCAAAGTTAGCATTAACTGCGAAGATTATAATGCACTTAAGAGTATATATGGTATGGCTATATCATAGAACAGCTATACAGAGATGGTTCCGAAAGCTGCAGAGGGGCTCAGCTCATGCTAGGGCACCCTCTCACACAAAACCAAGCACTCTGCCTCCAG
Organism: Lissotriton vulgaris; assembly: GCF_964263255.1. Taxonomy (NCBI): domain Eukaryota; kingdom Metazoa; phylum Chordata; class Amphibia; order Caudata; family Salamandridae; genus Lissotriton; species Lissotriton vulgaris. Next base: position 85,832 of record NW_028246679.1, read on the forward strand.
GATTGTCAAGGCCTGCCATAGGAGTGACTTATAGGTTACTATGTGTCTATATATAAGGTAGATATAGGTATACTATATCTAAGTAAGGAGTGATCACACCACCTTACCCAGGCTGTGTGAACAGACCTGTGGTGTCAGATATGGATGGCAAACCAGGGGTGGCAGCCCCTAGTAGGCCTAGGGTGCACCTATGCCCTGGGCACCTAAGGTACACTACAGAGGGGCTCACAAAAGTGACCCAATCTGGTATGTACCTAAAGTACTTGGTATCAATTTAGAGAGAGAGAACAGCTGGGCTGTGGGTCTGATTAGCAGGCCCACAGCCACACTAAAGTCTAAAAAACTGAAAATCACAGCAAAAAGTGGGGTGACCATAGGAAGCAGACCCTACTCTCCTACATCCATCATCGATGCTCACCTGCTTGCATGACTTCACCCCTACTACAACATCGTTAGATTTCCAATCTCTCCCCAACATGTTAATGAGGACATGCAAAACCTCATCTTTCTATCCTCCTTCTGTGATGCATCCAAAACCAGCTTCAGCCAATGTGGCCACTGTGCAGTCCTCACCACACAGTGTCTCTGGGACATCATTTTGAATGGGCACCTGGATAAACAATCTGCAAATACAATCTGGGTGCCAGGAATGTATTGTAGAGTGCATTGGTACTCCATGCTCCTGTAATGCCACGCAGAGCGGCTTTACCTGCAGCTTTTGGAGTGAACAGACTCAGGAGCGGTTTGTGGTCCATACGAATAGTAAACGTGGAACCCCACAAATAGTTCCTGAAGTGATCCACACCCCACCAACAGGCTGACGCTTCTTTCTCAATAACTGAGTACGTAGGTTCGGCTCCTCTCAGTGACCTGGAAGCAAAAGCAACTACCAGCACCCAGCCCATGCTGGCGTGCATCACTTACAACTCCAGAGGAATCACCGGTATCGAGTGGGCGAAGGGGATTAGCGTTACCCAATGAGCATTTGACATCACAGACTTCCATGTCACGCTCATTAGACTACAACAATTGCTGATTCTTTTACAGTAACGCGCTCATGTGTTTTGTTGCAATTGGGAATAAATCTGGCATAAAACTCTGGCATGCCAAAGAACGACCGCAAGTGATCCTTATTGAGGGGAGTGGGGGCATTTTAATGGCCTTGACTAGATCCTCTTTGGGCTGCACTCCTTGAGACGACGACCTGTATCCCAGATAGTCAACTGTGTCAACAGAGAATTTACATTTGGCGCTTTAGAGTGTGACTCCTTTGTTATTGGGGATGGAACGGATCACAGCGAGGGTTTTATCATGAGACTCCATATCTTCCCCATTCTTTGTCATCGCAGGTGGAGGCTAATACCCTAAGGTCACTCATAAAATTCTCCAGTCTCCCCAGGAAGTTGTTTTCTCATATAAAATTTGTGTCACTCCATGATGATGTTACGTTTCCTCTTGAAGCGAAAATCAAACATTTTGATGGCAGAGGCTTACCCATCGATGGCATCCCCCTCCCCCAAAACTACTGCTGTGGGTGGGTGTTTAAGAACTTTCCCGCCTTCACTGCCTAAAGAAAGACAATGGCTTCTAAGTGAGCCTCAAAACCCTCTAACCACGCTTCCCATTCATCGGGGGGATTGCCAGGTGTGGATAGAAAGGGAACGGGCGGCAGTACACTTTGTTGCATTTTAACAAAAAGCGAGGTGAAATAAACAATTGCCAAAATCGTGTATAGTAAACAATCAAAACGAGAACTCAAGTTACCAGGAAATGGAAGGCCAATCGCGTGTTAGGTGGGAGGAGCTGGGCCCAAAGCGAGAACCAATCCGTGCGCTTGCAAGCGTGCAATGCGGTAACGGATATCCGGTCTGACGCAGGTCTCAACAGAAAAACGCCGACAACACACACGCCAAACCCGCGTGCCCTAGAAGAGAGGAGCGCTACAAAAAAACACAGTTGATGGACAGAATGCAGAACAATGTCTTACATTCACCCCAGTACAAATATCTGGGCCTAAATCCATCGTTTTTTTGCACTCCACATCACCCTAGGTCAGACACTGGCTATATGCAAATCAGCCTTGACCCTGTGCCTCATGGGAACTGTCCAGCCCGAACTACCAAGCCATGTCTTTCCTAGACCGGAATCAAGCATCCAAGGACCGGTTTCTGGCTATCAGCCTTCTTCAGCCTGGATAGCTTGACTCCAGTGATGTGGAGAGCCTGGGACTCACGTCTGAGCATACCCAGCCCACTCGGGGTGAAAATTGCAAAAAACATAGTTGGCAGTTCGGTCTGGACTGTTTCCATGAGGGACAGGGTCAGACTGATTTGCATATAGCCATGTCTGAACTGGGGTGGCAGAGTGGGCTAAAGAACGGTGATGGATTAAACCCAGATCTTTTGACTGGGTGTGAGTGTTTGATTGATTCAGATGCTCTGTCCATCACCAACCCCTTTTGTACCGCTTTTGGCCGCCGTAAGTGTGGCAGGGTATGCTCAGACGTGAGTCCCTTGCTCACTTTGCCACTGGATTCAAGCAAGTCAGGATGAAGATGGCTGGAATGCCAGAAACCGGTCCTCGGAAGCTTGTTTCCGGTTCATGGAAGACATGGCTTGGCAGTTCGGGCTGGACTGTTTCCATGAGGGACAGGGTCAGACTGATTTGCATATAGCCATGTCTGAACTGGGGTGGCAGAGTGGGCTAAAGACGGTGATGGATTACACCCAGATCTTTTGACTGGGTGTGAGTGTTTGATTGATTCAGATGCTCCTTCCATCACCACCCCCTTTTGTACCACTTTTGGCCGCCATAAGTGTGGCTGGGTATGCTCAGACGTGAGTCCCTTGCTCACTTTGCCACTGGATTCAAGCAAGTCGGGCTGAAGACGGCTGGAATGCCAGAAACCGGTCCTCGGAAGCTTGTTTCCGGTCCAGGGAAGACATGGCTTGGCAGTTCGGGCTGGACTGTTTCCATGAGCGACAGGGTCAGACTGATTTGCATATAGCCATGTCTGAACTCGGGTGGCAGAATGGGCTAAAGAACGGTGATGGATTAAACCCAGATCTTTTGACTGGGTGTGAGTGTTTGATTGATTCAGATGCTCCGTCCATCACCACCCCCTTTTGTACCGCTTTTGGCTGCCATAAGTGTGGCAGGGTATGCTCAGACGTGAGTCCCTTGCTCACTTTGCCACTGGATTCAATCAAGTCGGGCTGAAGACGGCTGGAATGCCAGAAACCGGTCCTCGGAAGCTTGTTTCCGGTCCAGGGAAGACATGGCTTGGCAGTTCGCGCTGGACTGTTTCCATGAGGGACAGGGTCAGACTGATTTGCATATAGCCATGACTGAACTGGGGTGGCAGAGTGGGCTAAAGAACGGTGATGGATTAAACCCAGATCTTTTGACTGGGTGTGAGTGTTTGATTGATTCAGATGCTCCGTCCATCACCACCCCCTTTTGTACCGCTGGAAGAGAGGAGGGCAGCTCCAGACCCCCAAAGCCGCTCCGCTGCGCATCCAAACTCTACAGAGGCACAGACCCAGGACAAGAGGAAGATGAAAGCTCCGCAGAGGCCTCCAGAATGGAAGATAAGCCTACCCCAACGCTCTCCCCAGCATGAGGACAGACGGAATACGAGAGGACGACAAAGGAAATATCTGGCACAAGACCAACTGACCGATCGCGGTGATGCCTACAGCAACTCAGAAAGAGATGAAGGTGGTTTTCCCAGGGAGAGGCGCTTTGGAAGTGGCTTCCGTGGCTTTGGAGCAGAGCCGTGGCCACATCAAATGCTTGAGAGGGGTGAAGGGACCACAGGGTTGTGGGGGGTGTTGCAGGAGTCACTTTTTGGCTTTTAAGCAAGGAACACTTGCTTAGAGAAGTCTCCTGACACTTTATCCACATCTCTCAACACTCCCTGCCCCTCTTGACCCTCCCTATGCCTTCCTGATACTCCCTACCCCTCTCCTGACACTCCCTGCCCCTCCTGACCCTCCCTATGCCTTCCTGATACTCCCTACCCCTCTCCTGACACTTTATCCACATCTCTCAACACTCCCTGCCCCTCCTGACCCTCCCTATGCCTTCCTGATACTCCCTACCCCTCTCCTGACACTTTATCCACATCTCTCAACACTCCCTGCCCCTCTTGACCCTCCCTATGCCTTCCTGATACTCCCTACCCCTCTCCTGACACTCCCTGCCCCTCCTGACACGCCCTATTTTTTTTATTTTTTTAAAAACCTTTCTTTTCAGATTGCACAGTACACAGCGTCCGCCTACAACCCAATCGGACCAGCCGCTATGATAAAAATCTGGATACCAGACAACACATGATAACATTAAAGCCATAAATCACAACATATCGGTGCACTGGCATCAAGCACCATAAAGAAAGGATCGACCAGGTTTCGTTTTTATAGTTTTGATGAAAACAAAAACAAACATCACAAACACTCACATGGTAAGAGCAACATCTGGGGTGCGAGGTGGAGAGGAGGGGGAAGTCAATTTCTAAAGAATTTGGTGACAACTATTGAGGGGCACCCTATTGTTTTTATGACAATTCACCCCCTCTCCTGCCCCTCTATGTCCCTCTCCTGAGATTCTCCTGACAGTACCTCCCCCTCTCCTGACAAACCCTGCCCCTCTCCTGACACGCCCAGCCCCTCTTCTGACACCCCCTACCCCTCTCCTGAAGTGCCTTGAACCCAGTCTGCCTGCGGAGAGGGAAGGAGCCTACCAACCCTGCAAGAGGAGAGACTGCTCAGGAGGCAGGAGGTATAGTGTGACCCTGGCGGTGTGATGTCTCGCAGAAGAGGCAGGCTGGAGAGCGCTCTTCATGCCATAGTGTCGCGGGCAGCAGTCTCTCCTCCTGCGGGTCTGGGAAGGAACCGTACAGTGCAAGCGAAGCTCACCAGAGAACAGTTCATACAGTGGACCCTGCTTCCCAGTGACTGCAGTGTTGTCTGCGTGTGGCTCTCTCAGTTTGAGGGTTGTATTCTGCTATCACAATCCTGGGACCCCTCCCTCAAAGACGGTATCATCCGTGACAGACTTTATTGGAGCAAAGTTACATTCTTGACTGCGACTGACAATCTCTCATTCCTTCTAAAGACTTTAAATTACATGTTTGATTTGACCCTCTGAAAATATTGTCCACTGCATTCAATATTGTTGAAGGTCATTGAAGCATTAGTTTTGTGAACATCTATCAGGACACCCAGGGGGAGACAGAGAAGCTCTGGTCTGGAGCTGAGAGATGATCCTGCTCGGTGACCCTGGAGTCTCCGGGTATCTTTGTTCAAAGACATAAAGTGCACCTCTAGGGAAAGAGAGGAACATATTGTAGGGGAGTAGGGTCTGCAATCCTATGATCACCCCAGATTTTTGCTTTTTGCTTCACTGGTTTACGACTTCTCTGGCTGTGGGCCTGCTAATCAGACCCACAGCCTTGCTGTTCTCTCTCTAAATTGACACGTGTACCTTAGGTGCATTTACCAATTGGTACTGGGCCACCTTATCAGACCCTGTAACCTCATTGTACCCAGGGCCTACCAGGGGCTGCAGCATGTATTATGCCACCCCTGGCTGGCCATCTAAATCTGACACAACTGGCTGCACGACAGCTGGGGCAAAGTGGTGTAATCACCCTTTGCTGTAGATATAGTATACCTATATCTAACCCTAAAATGGACACATAGATTCCTATCAGTCACTCCTATGGCAGGCCTTAACAATCCTGAAGGCAGAGTGCATGGAATCATGTGAGATGGTGCTCTGGCATGAGCTGAGCTCGTCTGCAGCTTGCGGAACCAAGTCCTAATAGCTGTTCTATGATAACGCGTACCATGTACTCTTAAGTGCATTATAATCCTGTCGAGTAAGGTGTCATACGAATTGGGATACTAACCCCTCGCCAATTCTGGCGACGGGGTTAGCATTCCACCCTTCTAGAGGGACACGACATGTATGTAACTGTGAACCCCGGTTAAAGTTAACTCGAGCCTCAGCATCACAAAATGGATGCTGCCACCACAGACACAAGTCTGACCTCCTGCTGCTGGGAGTCCTTCCAGCGAGGAGAGCTTGGACAAAGGGTTTCCTGTCAGGGGCGGTGCTAGCACCGACCCACACAGGGTTTTGTGTATCCTAGGTAGGCAGGGCTGAATAGGAAGGTGACTGCAAGTGGCACCCCGGTGCTCACTATGCATCTGCCAGTCTAAATCGGTTCCAGGGGCACACCAGCCCCTGAGCTGGGGAAAGTCCGGCATGGGAGAGGGGTGTAACCACCCCCCTTCCTGGTCCCACCCATGGGCAGGACCTAGTCCCGTATAAAGGTGGGAGCGGGGACCCCTTCCAAATTAGATAATTCCGAATCTTGATGACTTTCCACGAAAGAACTCTTGAACCTTTCAGAAGACTCTCCCTTGTGGCTAAGGAGTAGCCACCCTGCACCCGCAGGCACCATCCAAGCTGGGACTTCTCCACCCATAGCTATTGCATTTGCCAACCATGTGAAATATGTGCACCAGGAAATCCGGTGACAACCCCTGCCCATCTAGTGGCACTCCCTGACTCTCTAGTGACACTCCCTTCCCCTCTTGTGACACCCGTTACTCCCTGACTCTCCCCGATACTCTCATGAGACTCCAATTTTACATGCCAGACACCCTAGGGCTCTCCTCTGATGCTTACTGCTTTCTGCCAGACCACTTCACTTACATCCCACCCCCCCCTCTACTTCACCCTCTGGTCTAATATTGTGTTGTCCTTTCCTCTGACCCCACAACAATATCTTATCTCCAGGTGCCTATAGAAAAGTGTGACCTACGGATCCCCACCCAGGACTTTCAACCTGCACTCCATGCACACAAAAGGCCAGATTAGCACCAGTTGTGTTACAACCAGTGCGATGGGTGGTCCCACAGGGTGCATCTGAAGCTCCGCCTCCAAGTGCCTACGGAAGAGTGTGACCTGCGGATCCCCCCACAGGAGACTCTACGTGCACTCCATGCACACAAAAGGCCAGATTAGCACCAGTTGTGTTACAACCAGTGCGACGGGTGATCTCACGGTGGTATCTGAAGCTCCGCCTCCAGGTAGCCTTTGGGATCTCTTTTCCTAAGTAATCTAAAGGTGAAATCCCAGTAGTTGAATGTGGAGTAATTACACACACATATATATATATATGTATGTAAAATCGTCAACAGGTAAGTTGCAAGCTAAAGCAGATTGTATCCTCTCCTTTATGCATATATTCCTTCTTTCGATAAGGCTATTGGATGACGGCGAATACAAGGCTACCCTGAGATGTTTTTTTCGTGGCACAAAAGAAAATCCTTCATCTTGCAAGATGTGAAATGTGTGCCATAATCTGTTACTAATTCTTTGGGGAAACTTTCAGAATTAAATATCATGGACAAACAATTAATTACAGATATGGTGTTGGGAGTATTGGGTTCAAACTCTACCCATTTAAAACAAGCATTTGCAATGCAATAGGTCTCTCATTTGTGAGAGTTTGAGCTTTTGGCATTGTAAATGATAATGCTGTAGGAGAGTGGGGGGTCTGCTTCCTATGGTCACCCCCACTTTTTGCTGTGATTCTCTGGTTTTTCGACTTTAGTGTGGCTGTGGGCCTGCTAATCAGACCCACAGCACAACTGTTATCTCCATAAATTGATACCATGTACTTTAGGTACATACCAGATTGGTTACTGGGTCACCCTTGTGAGCCCCTGTATATTGTACCATGGATACCCAGGGCATAGGTGTACCCTAGGCCCACCAGGGGCTGCAGCATGTATTGTGCCACCCCTGGCTGGCCATCCAAACTGACACCACAGTGCTGTTCACACAGCCTGGGTAAGGTGGTGTAATCAACCCTTACCTAGATATAGTATACCTATATCTACCTTTACATATAGACACATATACACCTATAAGCCACTCCTATGGTAGGCCTCGACAATCCTGGAGGCAGAGTGCTTCGTTTTATGTGAGAGGGTGCTCTGGCATGACCTGAGCCCCTCTGCAGCTTTCGGAACCATCTCCTTATAGCTGTTCTATGATATAGCCGTACCATATACTCTTAAGTGCATTATAATCCTTGCGGTTAATGCTAACTTTGGTTTGGCTTTATCAAAACATGTTGTTTAAGGTGTCAAACACTTTGGAATACTACCCCCCTGTCAATTCTGGCGGTGGGGTAGCATTCCACCCTTCTAGAGGAAAAAGACATGTAAGTTACTGCTTTACCCGGTTAAAGTTAAACAGAGCCCCAGCATCACAAAATGGATGCTGCTGCCACAGACATGAGTCTGACATCCTGTTCCTGGATGAAACTCCGGCAGGGGAGGCCTGGTCAATAGGTTTCCTGTCCAGGGAGGTGCTGGCACCTTCCCAGACAGGCTTTAGTGTTTTGGGGCAGGGAGGGCTGCATTCAGTGAATACATCTAGACACTGTCTGGGGCACACAAGGTGCTCCATGCAAAGCCCGGTTCAAACCAGTTGCTGGGGCACTCCAGCCCCAGCTCTGGCGCGCAACTGGACAAAGGGAAAGGGGTGTAACCACCCCCTTCCCAGGTCCGCCCATAGGAGGGATCTAGTCAGGTAATCCAGCCCCCATCCTTAGTATAAGTATAGGAGCTGTCTCCCTGGGACTTTAGATTATCCTGGATGAATCTTTGTAAGACATATCTTGGACCCTCGACATTCCATTCTGACTGGAAGACGGAAGACATCTCCTTTGTGGTCAAGGAGTGACCACCCTGTGCAAACAGGCACCAACAGCAACTTTGCCGGTCTGCAGTTTCAAGGCTCCCGTCGGAACCCGGTTAGTTTAATGTCCCTGCGTTTGGGGGAGGGGTTGTGTAGGAGAGTAGGGTCTGCTTCCTATGGTCACCCCCCACTTTTTGCTGTGATTCTCTGGTTTTTTGACTTTAATGTGGCTGTGGACCTGCTAATCAGACCCGCAGTCCAGCTGTTCTCTCTCTAAATTGATACCATGTACTTTAGGTACATACCAGATTGGTTACTGGGTCACACTTGTGAGCCTCTGTATAGTGTACCTTAGGTACCCAGGGCATAGGTGGATCCAAGGCCTACCAGGGGCTGCAGTATGTATTGTACCACCCCTGGTTTGCCTCCCAAACTGACACAACAGGTCTGTTCACACAGCCTGGGTAAGGTGGTGTAATCACCCCTTATTTAGATATAGTATACCTATATCTACCTTATACATAGACACATATACACCTATAAGTCACTCCTATGGTAGGCCTCGACAATCCTGGAGGCAGAGTGCTTGGTTTTATGTGAGAGGGTGCCCTGCAGCTTTCGGAACCATCTCCTTATGGCTGTTCTATGATATAGGCATACCATATACTCTTAAATAGATTATAATCCTCGCGGTTAATGTTAACTTTGATTTAGCTTTAGCAAAACATGTCGTGTAAGGTGTCAAACACTTTGGAATACTACCCCCCCCCCCCGCCAGTCCTGGTGGCGGGGGTAGCATTCCAACCTTCTAGAGGGAGGGAGAAGACATGTAGTTACTGCTTTACCCGGTTAAAGTTAAACAGAGCCTCAACATCACAAAATGGATGCTGCTGCCACAGACACAAGTCTGACCTCCTGCTACTGGACGAAACTCCGGCAAGGGCGGCCTGGACAATAGGTTTCCTATCAAGGGAGGTGCCAGCACCTCCCCAGACAGGCTGTAGTGTATTGGGGCAGGGAGGGCTGCATTCAGAAATGCTTTCGAGACACTGCCTGGGGCACACAAGGTGTTCCATACATAGCCCGGTTCAAACCAGTTGCAGGGGTACTCCAGCCCCCGCTCTGGCGTGAAACTGGACAAAGGGAAAGGGGTGTAACAACCCCCTTCTCAGGTCCACCCATAGGAGGGACCTAGCCAGGTAGTCCAGGATCTCTAACCTTAGTATAAGAATAGGAGCTGTGTCCCTAGGACTTTAGATTACCCTGGATGAATCTTCACAAGACATATCCTGGACCTTCGACGTTCCATTTCAACTGGAAGATGGAAGACATATCCCTTGTTGTCAAGGAGTGAACACCCTGTGTAAACAGGTACCAACAGCAACTTTGCCAGTCTGCAGTTTTAAGGCTCCCGTCGGAACCCAAAGACTCTGTTACTCAAGAACTAGACTTTCAGACTTTTCTGACCCTGACCCTCATCCACAGCAAAGCCGAGACCCGTGGCGGACACGAGAGACGTGGGACCGGACATCTTGGACATCCTGCATTTTGCTACCTACACTGCTTTACTGAAGCCTCAGTAAGTTGTGCATTTGGGTCCAAGAAGCCCCATCCCGAGCACCATTTGCACCGAATCTCAGGTCCCCATACTCCCCGAGTGTCCCGTGGGCCCTGCCTTTGCATTTGAGCTTGACGCGTCTTCTCAGTTTCTTGCCCATTGGCTAGTGAGCCCCCTGAAGACGCCATCTTGAATCTAACTTGCTTTCCTGGTTGCTCCAGGCTTGCTCCAGCTTCCCTGAAAAGGAGAAGCACCACAGACCTTGCTGATCTGCAACAAAGCCAATCTTGACATTCTGCGTGGGATGCGGTTGCCAAGGCTTGTTGAGTCCAATCCGGATACCGACGCCGCAGTCATCTAGATCCATTGTGGGAAAGCTCGAATCCCAACATCGCCTGGTTCCTTCCTGGTTCCTTCCTGGTCACTGGCTAGTGACCCAGACTCTGTCCCCTCTGCTTTCAGGTTCTTCACATCTCCGATCCACCCTTGGATCCACCCAGACACTTTTCCTCTGGTCACCTGCAGCACTTCTTTGCAGCTCTACATAGAAAACAACGACGAAACCCGACACGAAAAGGCACATATGCACCCGACTTCCCTGGGTGAGGTAACACGAGTACTCCGGTGCTCCCGTGGGTCTTGACTCTCAGAGTGTCCTAGTTTAAAAGGGTTCCATCCTAGTCCATCCGCAAGTATCCTTAAATTGTAACTTTGTATCTTTTACAATCTCTATAGACAGTCATATGGAACCCGCGCCGGTGTTTAGACACTGCATACGGCTCCCCTGGGTCTCCTACTTCCTAACCTTTGGTTCTTTAGTGTAGCCCCAGCGATTCTACAGGCCCTAGGCCTGCTTTCTAACTCTCACGTGGTACTTATACCACTTTCTTAGTATATGGTTTGTGAGGCCCCTAGGTCATAATGTATACTGTGCAACTTATCGTATATTAACTGTGTGACTTGTATTGTATTTTGTATTTTTACCTCTGACCTCATAAAGAGTGCAGAGGGGTTGTGTTTAGATTAAATACATATATATTTGATATATACCTTGTGTGGTGTCCTTTCATTTGGTATTCAAGGGATTATATATGGTAAAACAACTTGCTTAACTCGCCTACTGAAGTCTTAGCCTAAAGACTGCTGGTTCGTGCTACCACTAGGATAGCTTTCTATAAGGTTGACTTTACAACCACCATCAATAAGGGTTGATTAGACTGGTGCAAGGTGCCCACTAGAACTAGTGGACATCATATGCCAGGCTAACTTCTCACAAATGCCATTTATTTATGTGTTTGTTTTTTAAAACAGATAAAAAAGGCATTGTCATGAACAATTGCTTAAACTTTTGCAATGCTTGTTTTAGTACTGCAGGCTTCTTTAAAGTTTTAGGGCCAGGTGTAGGTAGGCCAATACCGGTCGGTAACAGCCAAAATTACCGAATTTCGGTCGTTACTGACCGGTATTGGGCATTTGAGATGTAGGAGGCAGGTTTAAGGATTTGATAATTTACCGAACTGTACTTTAAGGAATCAGTAAATTACCGAATACTTTTACTCAAGTGAGTGCATTTTTCATTTAAGGATACATGAAGTAAGTGTGGTGTCCTTCTATTTAGATCTGCGAACACTAACTATTAGATGAGTTTCTCTTTTCTACTGCTTGGTTATATCATGATTTGATATGAGCACTCAGATGTTTGCTGTTATTTCATGTATAAAAGCTTTAGGTCATTTGTGACTTCAGATTATATCGATTCAGGGATTTTGTATGTTCTGGAAATCATGTTTTTGAATCATGTTTTTAAACTTATTTGTAACATTGTAGTGTTGACCGGTTTTTGGATAATTCAAATGCTGATATTTTCTTGTATTTGTGATGAAATTACTTATGCTAATGTTAGAATATGACGCAACAAATGACGCTAAGCAATGACAAGATTCTGAATGTTTTCTATTATATATCTTAAGTTAAATCAGTGACTTTTTCCTGAAGAAGGCGTTCTAACCATGCCGAAACGTGCGTCGATAGATATAAGTGATAAAGATTGCCACCTTTATACATTTTTGTATATATTATTGAATTATAATGAAATGAGTAAATTCATTTGTGGAATGTATAATTAATGTTTTTAATTTCATGCTCTTGTTTTAATAATTAAATATATAATATTTTTCTACATGATTCTCTTGTCTACTTTTCCCTGTATTATGTTTCTGCATTTGGACTGTTTTGCTATAATTGCCTAGGAAGTTTTTCTCTCAAATTGTGTGTGTGTTTGTGACTATGTGTGTGGTTGTGTGTGTGTGTGGTTGTGGTTGTGTATGTGTTTGTGGTTGTGTGTGTGTTTGTGGTTGTGTTGTGTGTGTGTGTGTGTGTGTGTGTTTGTGTGCGTGTGTGGTTTTGTGTGTGTGTGGTTTTGGTTGTGTGCGGTTGTGTGTGTCCTTGTGGTTGTGTGTGTGTGAGAATGTGTGTGTGTGTGGTTGTGTGTGTGATTGTGTGTGTATGGTTGTGTTCATGTGTGGTTGTGTTTGTGTGTGTGTGTGGTTGGGTGTGTATGGTTGTGTGTGTGTGGTTGTGTGTGGTTGTTTGTGTGTAGGTGTGGCTGTTTGTGTGTAGTTGTGGTTGTGTGTGGTTGTGTGTATGTTTTTATGTGTGGCTTTGTGTGTGATTGTGGTTGTGTGTGTGTGTGTGGTTCTGTGTGTGGTTGTTGTGTGTGTGTGGTTGTGTGTGGATTCTGGTTGTGTGTCTGGTTGTGTGTGTGTGTGTGGGCCTGCAAAGCGCATCCAAACTCAACCTTCAAGACAATTTCAGCCTGGCAGATAATCTCCAAGAAATGTTTCCCTGCAACCCTCAAGGCTCCATGCCCAGTGTGTACCCGCTCAGTACCCAGGACACCCAACTACACAGAACTGAATTCACCCTGAGAGAGGGGCTCTCCCTGAGACGTGGCCCTCCCTTCAGCCTCCCAGAAAGCCAGGAAGAAGGCTCCACGACACCCACCTGTGACTGGAGTATTGAGGTCAAAAGTGACTCAGACTGGGGGGTGGATTCGGCTTTAGGCGGGCCTTCAAACGACACAACAGGGAATAGCAAGATGGGCGAACTGCTCGACGAGCTGCTGCTGAAGTGGATGGGGGAGCCAACGGAATGCATTGTCTTTGAACAGGGGGGGGGGGTGCGTGAGGAAGCTCCAGTGACATATTTTATGAAAATAAACAAGCCTCAAACTAACACGGGTGTGGGATGGCATTAGAAGGCTGGCACCAGTTATTACCAGATACGAGAACGTCAGTTGTGACGGAGGAGAGAGAAGCAACTCCCCAGTGCCTTTGGGATTATAAAAGTACCCAAAAGGAAGGACAGGGTTGGGTTGTTGGCCACTGTCTTAATACCCAAAGTCTGGTTCCCCTACAAGACACGTAATAAAAAATGGGATGCCCCAAGGGTATTCCTTATTGATGGAATGTGGCCAAATGCGTCACACTGGAAAGACTTTGAAAGGACAAAACTATTCAGAAAGTCGTAGTGTGCTAACATTTTTAATGTTGTGACATTTCCGCTAAAGCTGGTAGTAATCGGTACTCACAGGGAAAGAAATGTTCAGTGCATGGGTCTGCTTTCCTTCACTCCGTCTTTGGAACAGATCATGAAATGTACGATGCTTAAAATGTACACACCTCAATTTTGGACCCTATAAAACTCCCTTTGGCTAGGCGCTGTTTTCAGACCACGAAACCCACGGAAACTGCATTTTATGAAACTATTGTTATTTTTATTTGACATGTATACACTGCTAGCTGGCGCTCGTGTAACCTCGTAACGCTATGTTGCCATGCAAGTCTGGTTCATTTTAAGCTCAAATGTTTTATCTCCAAATACAAATTATATTCTAACAGAAATTCCGAAGTTCTAAACAGGCCATCACATCTGAAAGCCAGTGGGGCTGTGTTTGAGTGAGCCACAAATACACATATAAGCATGTAAATCCACTGTACAGTACACATACAATTGTTATGGAATGTTTTAGGTTACTTTTCAAGTGGCAAATGTTTTTTCAGAAGTGAGTATTCAAATTATAAGTGTACTGGCGCAGGGCTGGAGACAGGTGGTATTTATTGAAATGTACCCACTGCTCTGCAAGAAAGAAAAGCGGAACCCGCACCTGGAAAAACTAGAGAGAGTATAAAGGGAGTGGTGCACGCACGGCCGTCATGCGACACGAAAGAGAAAGTGATCGCGATCAAGCGCCCACTGCGCTGGAAAAACAAGAGAGAGTACAAAGGGAGTGGTGCGCCCTCGGCCGTCGCGCGACACTAAAGTGAAAGATGGCGCACATTCACTGCAAGCTGTAGCCAGCGGTAGCATTTTTTGAAGCCCTTACTTAAAGTCTCGCCAGACCAGCGCAAGCGCTGTGTCAGGCGAGACCTAAAAAAGTAGTCTATTAAAACCATACCTTTTATCGCTAGGCAATAGTTCAAAGGGTCCAGGAAAGTCAACAGCCAGTTTGGACCAAGCTTCTTCAGGGATAGGTACTGTATGTAAAGGTGTTTTGACAGTTCTCCAAAGCTAGTCAGAAACCAGACAAATTTGACAATTGCTAATCCAGTGAGACACATCTTTGTCCAAGGCGAGCCACCAATAGTGTTCTTTTAACTTTCTGCAGATACACCAATTCCCAAATAGCCATGAGCTGCCTGGAAATTTTGGAAGCGACCTTCATGAGCTGCCTGAAATTACTTGAGGCGAAGTGAAACAGAGGGAACACACAGGTCTCGCCGCAAGAGTATGTTCATCAAAGCCACTTTAGTCAGTTAATAAACACCATAAAGGTAAACAACATAAACAATATACAACACCAATACACAAAAAACATGATTAAAATAATCTTATGCACCCTACACTTAATATACAGTTGGAATAAATCTAGACCAAGGTATCTTAGCAAAATCTCTAAAACAGGGAGGACAATCGTGTATTTACCTTCATTCATATCCTGTAAATTGTGCACCACTTTTAAAAAGCTTGTAATCTATGATGGATAGTTATTCTGAAATTTGAGCATATGATTCCAGGGGTGCAGGCAAGGATCGTTCTTAGCTAATTGGGGGACATTAGATTTCTCATAGGACTCAACGCAAAACAGGCTCCTGTACCAAATATGTCCTCAATGTTGGCTACAACACACTCAATATCATAAAATGTACACTCTAAGGCAATGTCACTAAGTAGTAACCTGGAGAGACAGGCTGCTCTAACATTATGACAACCTGAAATGTTGGAGCGACCACTGACCCTCCTGGTAGGTCGCTCCCCCTCCACGCAGCTCCGACTGTGTGCTCCTGCTGCCGCTTGTAAGTGTCCTTCGTCCTCTTTGCTTCTGTGCCACTGTCTCCCCCTCTTGTGCCTCGCTTTCTGTCCTCTGTTCCATCCATTTTTCCTTCGTTTTTTGTGCCTTTCTGTCCTCTGTTCCATCCGTTTTTCCTTCGTTTTTTGTGCCTTTCTGCCTTCTGTTCCACCCGTTTTTCCTTCGTTTTTTGTGCCTTTCTGCCCTCTGTTCCACCCATTTTTCCCCTCGTTTTTGTGCCTTTCTGCCCTCTGTTCCGCCTGTTTTTCCCTCGTTTTTTTGTGCCTTTCTCCCCTCTGTTCCACCCGTTTTCCCCTTGTTTTTTGTGCCTTTCTGCCCACTGTTCCACTCGTTTATTGTGCCCTTCTGCCCTCTGTTCCACTCGTTTTTTTGTGCCCCTCTTGTCTTCTGTTGCACTCGTTTCCCCCTCCGTTGTGCCCCCTACAGCCCTGCCCCCCTGACTGCCCACTACCCAATCGCTGCTCCCGCCTCCCAGCTGCTCCTCCCTCCCACCTCCCCATATATGCCAGACGCTGCGCGGTGAGGTGAGCGACCCCTGACCCTCCTGTTAGGTCGCTCCCCCTCCACGCAGCTCCGACTGTGTGCTCCTGCTGCCGCTGCCACTGCCGCTGGTAAGTGTCCTCCGTCCTTTTTGCTTCTGTGCCACTGTCGCCCCCTCTTGTGCCTCGTTTTCTGCTCTGTGCCACTTATTTCCCCCCTTGGGCCCCATTTTGCCTTCTGTACCACTGTTTCCCCCTCTTTGTGCCTTGTTTTCTGCTCTCTGCCACTCGTTTCCCCCCCTTGCGCCTCATTTTGCCTTCTGTACCACTGTTTCCCCCTCTTCTTGCCTTGTTTTCTGCTCTGTACCACTTGTTTCCTCCCCTTGTGCCCCATTTTGCTTTCTGTACCACTGTTTCCCCACCGCTGTGCCCCCTGCGCCCCGCCCCCTGCCCACTCGCTGCTCCCGCCTCCCAGCTGCTCCTCCCTCCCACCTCCCCATATATGCCGGACGCTGCACAGCCATGTAGCGGAAGCGCGCAGCGGGCGAACGGCTGGCATGCCGAAGGCGCGCCTAAGGCAAGCTCATCTGTGCCCGTCCACGCCTGGACCGCGCCCAGCGCCAGAACCCCTGGACCCCGTGAACGCCACGACACCAGACTCCACTACGACGCCAGCACCCTCCACACACTCAACGCCGGCCAAAACCACACTTGCTTCCAGGCCGCCCCGAAACGGACCTACAGACTCTTCTCCTGCCGAACCTGCAGCTTCACCTGCGACAGAGCCACCAAACCTCCAAGGACTGGACCCAACCACCTCCGCTGCATACTCCTCAAAACCTGCTCCGCACGCAAACACACCGTCGAGCTCTGGGATCTGCTCAACACCTTCAACCCAGACGTGGCCTTCTTGACTGAGACCTGGTGGAACGCCTCCTTGGCGCCTGACATCGCCATGGCCATCCCGGACAGCTACAAGATCATCCGCAGTGATCGCGCCAACGGAATCGGAGGAGGAATAGCCATCGTCCACAAGTCCACCCTCAAGGTCGCCACCCACGCAGACGATACCCTGAACACCGCCGAACACCTCCACTTCCGGATCTACACCGACCCCAACAACACCCTCAGAGGAACACTCATCTACAGACCCTCCGGGCTCAGTTCAGCGACTCCATCGTTGACCTCGCCAGCACCCACGCACTCGCCTCCACGGACTACATCCTCCTCGGGGACCTGAACTTCCACCTCGAGAACAACAACGACGCCAACTCCGCCACCCTGATCCACAACCTCACCAACCTTGGCCTCAGACAACTCGTCACCGCACCCACCCACGCTGCCGGCCACCCGCTGGACCCCGTCTTCTCCACAGGCACCCACGTCGCCTTTGACCACACCTCCGAACTCCACTGAACCGACCACCAGGTACCTCAACGACCGCCTGACCTTCTACACTCCCACCCGCCAACTACGATCGACCAGCCACGCTCTCACCGCCGTTCCACGCATCCGAAAAGCCACCATGGGAGGAAGATCCTTCTCCTACCTGGCAGCCAAGACCTGGAACTCCCTCCCTATCCATCTCCGTCTTACTCAAGACCAACTCTCCTTCAGGAAGCAACTCAAGACCTGGCTATTCGAGCAATAACGGACCCCCCCCCCCCCAAGCGCCTTGAGACCCTCTGGGTGAGTAGTGCGCTATACAAATTTATTGATTTATTGATTGATTGATTGACCACCGCAGCATACATTTCACCTTCAAGAAACCAACCACGCACCACCGCACCCAACAGCTGCCTCGCCGCTGCTGGAGCAAAGTCACCGAAGAGCAGCTGATCACCACCCTCGCCCAGAACCCACCCGCCGACGCCACCAACCCAGACGCCACAGCCTGCAACCTCAGACAGTGAATCGACGACTGCGCCAACACCCTCGCCATGCTCAAGAAACCCTCCAACAACCACGCCAGCAAGAGAGCCACCTGGTTCACCAACGAACTCCAGACCTCCAAATGCGCATGCCGGAAACTAGAGAAGATATGGCTCCACGAACGCACACCGGACAACCACACAGCCCACAAGGACGCCACCCGCAGACATCACCACCACATCAGATTAGCCAAGAGATCCTCCTTCAAAGACCGCTTGGATAACTAGTACACGACAGCAAGGAGCTCTTCAGCATCGTAAAGGAAGTCTCTAACCCCAGCTCCAACGGCAACTACATCCCGCCCTCACAAGAACTGTGCGACTCACTAGCCATCTTCTTCCACCGCAAGATCGCTGACATCCACGACAGCTTCAACACCACGACCACCCCGACTACGCCAGACTCCACCTCCCCAGTGAACACTACCAGCACCAACCGCCTGCCCCCCTGGTCCAACGTCAACGACAACGAGACTCGCAAGGTCATGAACTCCATCCACTCAGGATCTCCGTCAGACCCCTGCCCACACCACGTATTCAACAAAGCAGACGCTACCATCGCACCCCAACTACGAAAGGTCATCAACATCTCCTTCGAAACAGCGACATTCCCGGAAAGCTGGAAACACGCCGAAATCAACGCCCTCCTCAAGAAGCCCAAGGTGGACCCCAAGGACTTCCGGCCCATCTCCCTGCTCCCGTTCCCTGCAAAGGTCATCGAGAAAATTGTCAACATGCAATTGGCCCACCACCTGGAAGACAACAACATCTTGGACCCGTCCCAGTCCGGATTCAGATGAAACCACAACACCGAGACAGCCCTCATCACCGCCATTGACGACATCAGGCGCCAACTAGACAACGGCGAAACATTAGCCCTCATCCTCCTGGATCTGTCAGCCGCCTTCGACACGGTCTGCCATCGCACTCTAAAGACACGCCTCCTAGAAGACGGAATTCAAGAGAAGGCCCTTGACTGGACCATGTCTTTCCTCTCCGGCAGAACCCAGAGTGTCTGCCTCCCACCCTTCCGATCCAAAGCCACCAACATCATCTGCGGCGTCCCCCAGGGCTCATCTCTCAGCCCGACGCTGTTCAACGTCTACATGGCCCCCCTCGCACAAGTGGCCTGCCACCATAACCTCAACATCATCTCCTACGCTGATGACACCCAGCACATCCTCTCTCTCACCAAGGACCGGCACACCGCCAAAACCAATTTCCACGAGGGAATGAAGGCCGTCCCCGACTGGATGAGGAGCAGCCTTCTGAAGCTGAACTCGGACAAGACGGAGGTCCTCATCTTCGGACCCAGCCCCTCAGCCTGGGGTGACTCCTGGTGGCCGACCACACTGGGAACACCCACTGACCATGCACGCAACCTAGGATTCATCCTCGACTCCTCCCTCTCCATGTCTAAACAGGACAACGACGTCTCCTCCTACTGCTACAACACCCTCCGCATGCTCCGCAGGATCTACAAGTGGATCCCGACCGAAACAAGAAGAACGGTGACACAGGCCCTAGTCAGCAGCAGACTGGACTATGGCAACGCACTCTACGCAGGAATCCCAGCCAAACACCTACGACGACTACAACGCATCCAAAACGCCTCCGCCCGACTGATCGTCAACGTCCCCCACCGCAGCCACATCACCCCCCACCTGAGAGACCTACACTGGCTCCCCGTTGACAAGAGGATCACCTACAAGCTCCTCACCCACGCACACAAAGCACTCCATAACGCCGGACCAGCCTACCTGAACAGCAGACTCAGCTTCCACACCCCCACCCGCCAGCTTCGCTCCGCCAGCCTCGCCCTCGCCGCTGTCCCCCGCATCCAACGAACAACCTTCGGCGGCAGATCCTTCTCCTACCTCGCCGCCAAGGCCTGAAACACCCTCCCTACCCACCTACGGCAGACCCAAGACCTACTCGCCTTCAGAAGACTCCTCAAGACCTGGCTCTTCGTGCAGTAGCGGCACCCCCACCCTCCCCTCAGCGCCTTGAGACTCTCATGGGTAAGTAGCGCGCTTTACAAGTACTCTGATTGATTGATTGATTGATTGCGCCAGGCTTGTACATTCAGTACCCTTCTTCCTCTGTGATGTCACTCCACCAAGCTGGTATATGCCACCCCTCCTTCCTCTGTGATGTCACTGCCCAGGCCTGCATATAGTCCCCTCCTTCCTTTGAGATGTACCTCCTGTAGGGCTGCATATCCTCCCCTCTCCCACTCTCCTCTCCCAGGCCTGTACATTCTGTCCCCTCCTCCCTCTGTGATATCACTCCTCCAGGCCATCATATTCTGTCCCCCCCCCACCCCATCCTCTGTGATGTCACTCACCCAGGCCTACATATCCTGTCCCCTTCCTCTGTTATGTCCCCTCCCCAGTCCTGCATATCCTCCCCCCTCCTCCCTCTGTGATGTCACTCACCCAGGCCTACATATCCGGTCCCCTTACTCTGTTATGTCCCCTCCCCAGCCCTGCATTTCCTGTCCCCACCTTCCTCTGTGATGTCACTCCCCAAGGCCTGCCCCTCCTGTCCCCACCTTCCTCTGTGATGTCACTCCCCAAGGCCTGCCCCTCCTGTCCCCTCCTTCCTCTGTGATGTCACTCCCCAAGGCCTGCCCCTCCTGTCCCCTCCTTCCTCTGTGATGTCACTCCCCAAGGCCTGCCCCTCCTGTCCCCCTTCCTTTGTGATATCACTTTCCCAGGCCTACATATCATACCCCACTTTGTCTGTGGTGTGACTCCCCTAAGCTTGAATATGTTGTCCCCTCCTTCCTCTGTGATGTCACTCCCCTGACCATATCTCTACATCCTCTCCACTGCCTCCCTCCGTGATGTCACTCCTCCATGCCTATATATTCAGAGGGAGCAGTGAAATATGATATTATATCCAGTGGTGGCAGTGAGGGAGGCAGGCTGCGGGTGAGCTTCGGTGTGTGCAGGGTTTGAGTGCGGGTACGCCCTCATGCTCCCCACCGATTCCCCTCCACCCTGGGGAGGGGCAGGCAGGGGTTCAGCTTGGCCCCCGCTGCATTCTCTCTTTAGCCCCTTCTCAGGGCCCCAGCTTGTGTCCTGGATCTGCCGCGATACGTTGGGGGGTCCCGGAGGGGGCTTTCCAGCGTACGCTTGAGTCCTTGGGTTATGAATGTCGGAAAAAAAGAGTGCCTGTTCTGGGCTATCGATGTCCAGTTGGATGGTGAGCCTGGACAGTGGCGATGGTCAGAACTTTGACGTGGTGCTACTGCTCACTGGTTGTAACACAACTGGTGCTAATCTGGCCTTTTGTGTGCATGGAGTGCAAGTGGAGTGTCCTGGGTGGGGATCCGTAGGTCACACTGTTCTCTGGGCTCCTGGAGATAAGATATTGTCGTGGGGTCAGAGGAGAGGACAGCACAAATATTAGACCAGAGGGGGAAGTAGAAGGGGGGGTGTCAGTGGAGTGGTCTGTCAGGAAACAGGAAGCATCAGAGGAGAGCCCTGGGGTGTCTGGCATGTAGGAATGGAGTCTCATGAGAGCATCAGGGAGAGTCAGGGAGTGAAGGGAGTGTCACTAGAGAGTCAGGGAGTGCCACTAAATGAGCAGGGGTGTCAGAAGCCTGGAGTCTCAGGAGAGAGGCAGGGGTATCCGAGAGCTGGGAGACATTAACAGAGCTTTGAATGTTAGAGGGCGGGATCCTTCAAGGAAGGGGAGGCAGGGGAGTGAGTTCATTTTTCAGGGTGGTATAGCCCCTCCCCCTCATGAAATGTGCGCCTTCTACCTTCCAGTAATGACGCTGACACCCTGAGTGCGGTATGCTGTCAGCATGTGCTGAATAACCTTTGAACCCTCGTGTTTAACCTCCCATCCATGCGACTCCTCACTCTTGCCTCTGTAATGCACCTCACACTTCTCCCGAGTGCCACGCATCACGTGTTAGTCTAACGCAAGTAGAACGGATGCCCGCATCACCGCCTGCACTTTGATTAGTCACGCATATCACTCTAGGACGACAGCAGAGTCAATGCTATTTAACTGGTGAAGATAGAAAGATGTCCACCCTACTGATCGGTTGGCACAGCTCGAGTTCTGTGGCACAGCAAGCATGGGCTCGCTTCTGGACTTGCAGTAATGGAACTCAGATGAAAAAGGTGGGGTTTCTTCAAGAGGGGTGTGGCCAAAAATGCATAGCTAGGGAATCCTTGGGAAGAGGCGTGAACCTTGTAATTAAGGGCAGGGTCTGATATGTGTGCGATAGAATCTTGCACTAGGTGCAAAGTTGGCCTGGTATGTGCTGTCCACTAATTCAGGTTGGCACCTTGCACCAGTCCAAACGGCCATCATGGTGAGTAGGTTAAAGGTAACCTTTATGAAAGCTATCCTAGTGGTAGCTGTGGAGAGCAGCCTTCAGGCTAAGTCTTGAAGGAATGCAAAACAGCTTGATTTACCAGAACAGAACCTCCCGAGTGATCAAATGATAGAACCACACAAGTATACGAGATTAGAGCACAAAGCTGCCAGCCACAGACTTGTGTCTGTGGCTGGCAGCATCCATTTTCTGATGGCCAGATCGAGAAAGCTGGTACGCGTAGACCGGTGGGTCCCTCCAGAAGGGTGAAATCATACCTCCCTGCCAGTTACTGGTGGGGAGGTATGCAAGCACTACATGTTTCTAAGCAGCCATTTTAAAGTTTGCATTTACCGTGAGGTTATAATGCACTGAAATATATATGGCTGCATCACAGACAACCCCGGAGAATAGGTTCTGAAGGCTGCAGAGGGGCCCTACTCATGCAGGGGACTGATAGGTTTATATGTGCATTATATCTAATTAAGGGGTGCATGCACCACCTTACCCAGGTTCCAGTAGCAGTCCTGTGGTGTCATTTGGAATAGTCTCTCAGGGGTGGCATAATACATGCTGCAGCCCCCTGGGAGGCCTATGGGGTACCATATAGTAGGGACTGATAAGGGTACCCCAGAACCCAATCTGGAGTGTACCTAAAGTACATGCAATCAATTTAGAGAAGAAAGCAGATAGACAGGGGTCCTGGATAGCAGGATCCCAGCCAGTCTAAGTCGAAAACAGTGATACATCAGCAAAAAGTGGGGGTAACCATAAAAACCAGACCCTACTCTCCTACACAACCTCCCCACCCCCCCCCAACGCAGGGACATTAAAGTAACCTTGATCAGTTGACTCTTCACGTTCTAAGTGGAAATATCTTGAGAGTCCATCTGCATTGGCATGGTCAGTCCCAGGTCTATGTTCCACTGTATAGTCCATCCCCTGAAGGGAGGGACCACCTCAAAAATGTGGGGTTTTCACCCTTCATCTGATTTAGCCATAAGAGGGGCTTATGGTCGGTCTGAATCTTGAAATGAGTGCCAAACAAGTATGGCCTCAGCTTCTTCAAGGCCCAAACCACAGCAAAGGCCTCCCTCTCAAAGGGATTGTCCCTAAATTTGAGGAAGGTGATGACATCACCAAGTGGTTCACAGCCTTTGAGAGGGCTTGTGACATGAGAAAGGTAAAGAAACCTCTCTGGGGGGCACTCCTGTGGGAACTGTTCTCTGTAACTGCGGAGACAGACTTCTGACCCTCTCTGGGCCAGAGGCAGGGTCCTATGACCTCATGAAGAGCACTCTGATTGAGGGGTTTGGACTCACCACTGAGGAGTACAGAATTAGATTCAGGGGGACTCACAAAACCCAGACCCAGTCCTGGATAGATAGAAGGCAGACCACTGGGTCAAGACTAGGGTGCCAAGGGCACCAGAAGAAGGTGGTTACAAAAGAATCCCCAAGATAAAAAGTCTGAGTCTTTCAAAGGGCCCCAAAAACCTGTACAGGTGGGGGGGTCCCAAACTACTCCCTATGTGCCTCATCCCTATAGGGGAAGGACTTTGATCCCTCCAAGGCCTATTGTAACGACTCTAAGAACTTGGGACATTTAACTGCAGACAAAAATTGCCCCTATAAGAAAGCCCCTAAGGCACCAGGTACAGCTAATCCTGGGGCAGCCAGTCTACAACTGGGATCAGAGGAGTGCCCGGAGCAAATCTGGATGTACATTCAAGCAAGTCTAGATGGATGGAGTGGGGGGATGGATGGATGGAGTGGGGGTATGGATGGATGGAGTCGGGGGAATGGATGGATGGAGTGGGGGGATGGATGGATGGAGGGGATGGATGGATGGAGTGGGGGGATGGATGGATGAATGAATGGAGTGGGATGGATGGATGGAGGGGATGGATGGATGGATGGATGAATGGATGGATGGAGGGGATGGATGGATGGATGAATGGATGGATGGAGGGGATGGATGGATGGATGGATGGAGGGATGGGTGGATGGATGGATGGAGTGGGGGGATGGATGGATGGAGTGGGGATGGATGGATGGATGGATTGAGTGGGGGGATGGATGGATGGATGGATGGAGTGGGGGGATGGATGGATGGAGTGGGGATGGATGGACGGAGGGGATGGAGTGGGGGGATGGATGGATGGAGTGGGGGGATGGATGGATGGAGTGGATGGATGGATGGAGGGGATGGATGGATGGATGGGTGGAGTGGGGGGATGGATGGATGGATGGATGGAGTGGGGGGATGGATGGATGGAGTGGGGGGATGGATGGATGGAGTGGGGATGGATGGATGGATGGAGTGGGAGGGTGGATGGATGGATGGAGTGGGGGGATGGATGGATGGAGTGGGGGGGATGGATGGATGGAGTGGGGGGGTGGATGGATGGATGGAGTGGGGGAGCAGAAGGCAAGAAAAAAAGTACAATCAGGGAATCAGAAGGCAAGACAAGAAAAAATAAGATGTTGAGCCTACCCCGAGATACCGACCTTGTCCCCCAGCACTAAATCAGCAGCTTTGGCCTTTACGCAACATCCCCTCCTTTAATTGATTTCCACAACAGCAAATTGTAAACATAAATACATTTATTAAATGCACCTTTGCGAGTTTAAAAATACCCATACAGCAGCACCATTTTTGTCGAAAGTAATGTTTGATTATCACAAAGGGTAAAATCGTTTTTAAGCTTATTGTAATGTATTCATACTTAATTAATCAAAAAAAGAAGGGGGGGGGTTGAGCCAATCAGTCTGGACTAGCATGATAGGTTTGAATCGTTTCTCGAAGTGTTGGGAAAGGAGACAGTGATGGGATAATAAAGTGCAAATTAGGCTCCTAGCAAAGATCATTGTCTTTACTGCAGTGGCAGACGTGGAACACATAGTGAATTAAGTTGCCTTTAATAGCAGGATCTCAAATTTCCCAGAGAGCACAGTACATAATAGAGCCAGGGGAAACAAATAAACGAGTAGTCTGTCTATTCAAGCCATCTGGAGCTGCTTCCGCCTCCAGACGTGCTGTGATTTTACAAGTGCAAAAACCACAGTTGATGGACAGAATGCCAGAAGACAGGGAAGACATGGCTTGGCAGTTCGGATTGGACTGTTCCCAGGAGGCACAGGGTCAGACTGATTTGCATATGGCCATGTCTGAACTGGGATGGCGGAGTGAGCTAAAGAACGGTGATGGATTAAACCCAGATCAGTTGACTGGGGGTGAGTGTATTGTCAATGCTCCGTCCATCACCACCTTTGGTTTTTCCGGGATTTTACAAGCAGCACAAATGAGACACAATTAGAGGACTTAAAAAAGCGATAGACTCGGTAGAAGCATCCTGTGCACATTGCACTAAAGAAAACTATTAAAAACATGTTTATGTGGTGGTGTTAAACATAAGACACAGTTACGAAAAGCAGCAAAGAAAAGGGATCGAGGCTTAAGATGCCTGCACCGGTATCGACAAGAACATCGCCGAACAAAGCTTTTAGGGGCGGGGGAGCGGATCCCTTTGAAGCACGGCCTCGCGGCCGTGAAAGAAGTGTGAAACAGCAGGGATTCATTAAATGTAATTAGTGCGTGCTGGGGTGAATGCCTGAGGCCGAGCTGCCTGATGCACGGTGGCTGAGAAGCAAATGGCAAGCTCATGCATGAGCACATGCACTCTTAAAAATCCGCCCGATAGTTTGACGGCTTATTTTGCCTCCTATACTCTCGTCCTATTATCCCTAGCGGTATTAATAGGACAAGCCCTAAATATTATGCTAGCGGGCAGAATTTCCCAAAAATGACCAGGAACTAGTAGGTAAGAGAAACAATCCTATTGACCCAACTTTCTTAGATCCCAAGAACCTTCATTTGCAAAATTAACAATGTAAACATCACCTTTTTAAGTCAAAAGGAGTGTATGCAGAACCAACATAAATATTTATGTGAAAATAGCTTTGCAAGCTGGAAATTCATGGTGAAGATCATTGATAGAATTACCCAAGACCAACTGCAGCATCTATATCCATTGAATCCCGCCCCTGGAATAAAGCAAATACACAGAATGCTACAGCTTAGGCATACAGCTCTGATCACAGGTTTTAGTTCTACATAAAACAAGGCATATCAAGAAAAAAAAATTGGGATAAACACAGAGGAGGTGGTAACAGAATGGGTGGTGGAGGGAGAGCCACAGAGAGCTAAAGAAGAGAGGGAAGTATAGAGGAGGGTACATAGATATAGAAAGGGGATGGGGGAGCCCAAGGATAGACGCAAATAAAGGCAAAGATTGAGGAGGGAATGGTACAAAATGTGGAGGTGTGAGAGGGGACGGTCCAACGGGAGATGAAGGAAGTGGGGACGGTAAGTGGTCGGGAGGAGTGAGTTAAGAGACAATGGAAACATTATTGAAAGGGGAGGAATGGGAAAAACTCTGAGGAGAGAATAAAAGTGAGAGGAGCAAAGAGACAGAGATAACAAGACAGGTGCATGTAAAGAAATCAGGAGGGAGCTAAATTGGTGAAGGGGACAGATGGGAGGAAGAGAAAAGGGGAAGAATGAAAATAAAATGAGAGAGAAAAAATTCGTCTGAATCTACCCCTGAATGCGAGTGTCAAAAGAGGAGGGAGCCGACGCCTAGACTCGAACCCGGTTTCCCAGTTCCAAAGTCGGCAGCTTTTGCCGTTATGCCACATTCTGACTCAAGTAATAGGGCCTGAAGACAAACACGAACATTATTCTCTGAAAAGTTGCCTTTTCAGACACCCTCTCAACCCAACAGCAGACTGACTGCAAGCCAGACTTGCAACAGTATGCTAGTCTCTTTTCCCTGACCCCTGGTATGACAAACTACCCATGATGTGGACACTGGTGACAGTTCACCTGTCAAAAACAAGATCTATCACCAGTCAGACCAAGTCGAGGAAAGCATCAAGGCTGAAGTCAGCAAGATGCTGAAGCTAGGGGTGATTGAACCTTGCGAGAGCCCCTGGGCTAGCCCAGTGGTTCTGGTCCCCAAACCTCATAAACAGGGTGAAAAGAGAGAGATAATGTTCTGTGTGGACTATAGAAGGCTCAACTCTGTCACCAAGACAGATGCCCAGCCTATTCCAAGAACAAATGAACTGATAGACAAATTGGGGGCAGCCAAATTTCTCAGTATCTTTGACTTAACTGCAGGGTACTGGCAGATTGCCATGGCCCCAGGAGCAAAAGAGAAAACAGCATTATCCACACCAGATGGGCACTATCAGTTCACTGTAATGCCTTTTAGGTTAAAGAATGCCCCTGCCACCTTCCAGAGGTTGCACCTGGCAGGATCACCTGATCTACATTGGGAATGTTTTAGCAGCCCTGCAATCTTCAGGCCTAACTATCAAGGCATCCAAATGCCAGATAGGGCAGGGCACTGTGGTGTACTTGGGCCACCTTGTGGGTGGAGGCCAGGTACAACCCTTAGAGCCCAAGATCCAGAGCACCATGGACTGGGCAGCTCCAACAACCCAGACCCAAGTCAGGGCATTCCTTGGCTTGACTGGGTACTACAGGAGGCTTGTGAAGGGATATGGGTCCATTGTGACTCCCCTCACAGAACTCACCTCCAAGAAGATGCCCAAGAAAATCAACTGGACTGTTAGTTGACAAAAGGCTTTTGCCACCCTAAAAGAAGCAATGTGCTCAGCACCAATTCTAAAAGCTCCAGACTACTGCAAGCAGTTCATAGTGCAGACTGATGCCTCAGAGCTGGGGATAGGAGCGGTCCTATCCCAGACCAATGATGAAGGCCAAGACCAACCTGTTGCTTTTATCAGCATGAGGCTACTCCCCAGAGAGCAGCGTTGGAGTGCCATTGAGAGGGAGGCCTTTGCTGTGGTTTGGTCCCTGAAGAAGTTGAGACCATACCTGTTTAGAACTCACTTCCTGGTTCAAACTGACCACAGACCTCTCAGATGGCTAATGCAGATGAAAGGGGAAAATCCCAAACTACTAAGATGGAACACCGACCAGGGACTGCCCATGCCAATGCAAATGGACTTTTCAGGGTTTTCCACTTAGACAATGAAGACTCCCAAGGGCAAGGTTAGTCTCATCACCTTTCGTTAGGTGGAGGGGGGGGGGGGGTTGTGTGAGAAAGTGCCCTCTTTCTTGCATTGGTATGCCCCCACTTTTTGCTGAATTGCTGATGTGCTTTGACTGAGTGTGCCCTGGGCTCCTGCCAATCAGGTGCCCAGGGCCTGTGTTCCTTCCCTAAAACTGCATTGAAGTCTAAACCCAATTGGCATCTCTGGCCACATATCAGCCCCTTGCGAAAAACAGTGAAACACCAGCAAAAAGTGGGGGTAACCATAGTAAGCAGATCCTAGTTTCCTACACAACCTCCCCCCCCCCCCAACGCAGGGACATTAAACTAACCTTGAACAGTTGAGTCTTCATGTTCTAATTGGAAATATCTGGAGAGTCCATCTGCATTGGCATGGTTACCCCCAGGTCTATGTTCCACTGTATAGTCCATCCCCTGTAGGGAATTGGACCACCTCAAAAGTTTGGGGTTTTCACCCTTCATCTGTTTTAGCCATAAGAGGGGCTTATGGTCAGTCTGAACAGTGAAGTGAGTGCCAATAAAAGTATGGCCTCAGCTCCTTTAGAGCCCAAACCACAGCAAAGGCCTCCCTCTCAATAGCTGACCAACATTTCTCTCTAGGGGTCAGCCTTCTGCTAATATAAGCTACTGGCTGATCCTGACCTTCATCGTTCTATTGTGACAGCACTGCCCCTTCCCCCGACTCAGTTGCATCTGTTTGGACAATGAATTCTTTGGAGTAGTTTGGACTTTGCAGGATTGGTGCAGTGCAAATGGCCTTCTTCAGGTCATCAAATGCCTTTTGACAGCTGTCCACTGAACCTTCTTTGGCAGTCTTGTAGAAGTTAAGTCATTCAGGGGTGTCACAATGGATCGTACCCCTTGGCAAACCTCCTGTAGTACCCAGTCAGGCCCAAGAAAGCTCTGACCTGAGTCTGGGTAGTTAGAACAACCCATTCCATGATGGTTTGGATGTTGCTCTGCAATGGTTGAACCTGGCCTCCACCTACAAGGTGGCCCAGGTACACAACCTGACTCTGCCCTATCTGGCACTTAGTAGCCTTGATAGTGAGGCCTGCTTTCTGCAGGGTCTCCAAAACATTCCTCAGGTGGACCAGGTGATCCTCCCAGGTGGAGCTAAAGACAGCAATATCATCAAGATATCCTGCACAGTAGTCTTCCAGACCTGTTAGCGCTTTGTTCACCAACCTTTGAAAAGTAGCAGGTGCATTCTTCAGACCAAAGGGCATTACCACAAATTTCTAGTGCCCACTAGGGGTAGAAAATGCTGTCTTGGGCTTTGCATCATCAGCTATTCTGATCTGCCAGTTGCCAGCTGTCAGGTCAAATGTACTCAGAAACTTGGCTGAGGCCAAAGTATCTATATGTTCATCTGCCCTGGGTATTGGATGGGCATCAGTCCTAGTGACTGCATTGAGACCCCTGTAGTCAACACAGAACCTCATCTCTCTCTTACCACCCTGGGTGTAAGGTTTTGGTACCAAGACAACTAAACTAGCCAAAGGGCTACCTGAGGGCTCAATTACTCCCAGCTCCAACTTTTTCTGGACATGGTCAGGTTGCCTGTAAATCTTATTTTAACAGGCAGACTGTCACCTGTGTCTATTTCATGAGTACACCAGGTGGTTTGACTTGAAGTCAGTGAAAACATATGTCTGAACTGACTACAACCAGTCTGCTGCTGGTCAGTGAAGCTGCCTGCCAAGGCTACACCATCAACGGAACCATCATCAGTTTTGTGAAAGGAGGTCAGGGAGTGGGCCACTCTCCTCTTCCTGTCCCTCATCGGTAGCCATGTGCAAGCCCATGTCGGCCTTGTCAACATATGGTTTGAGCCTGTTCACATGGAGCACCCTGTGGGGGCTCCTGGGAGTTCCAAGGTCCACCATGGAGGTAACCTCTCCCTTTTGCTCAATGATTGTGATTGTCTGAGGGCCACTCCATTTGTCTTGGAGTGCTGCTGGGGCCACAGGCTCCAACACCCACACTTTCTGTCCTGGCACAGCCTTTTGGTCATGCAGGGCTTTTTGAAGTTCTTGGCTAGCCTCAAGGTTTTTGGTTGCCTTCTTCATGTACTCAGCCACCCGGGAACGGAGACCAAGTACATAGTCCACAATATCCTGTTTAGGGGGTTTGAGAGGTAACCCCCATCCCTCCTTCACTAGACATAAAGGACCCCTAACTGGATGACCAAGCAGAAGTTCAAAGGGGCTGTATAGGATCCATGGGACCAACACAGTCACTCCCCCTCTTTCTAATGGAACCCCCACCACAGGTATTGATTTCAGGGGGCCTTTGTGGTACCACCTGCCTTACCACTGGCTTGACAAGTGATGCAGGAGCGACAAGACTCCTTTGTGTCTTCTAAAATATGAGGCCAGTGAAAGTGAGGGACAAGTCTGTCCCAGGTTTTGTTCTGGCCTAAGTGTCCAGCTAATGGGATATCATGTGCCAGTGTCAATAGGAAGCCCCTAAACTTCAGAGGTATAACCAACCCCCTGATGGCACCAGGCCTGGGGTCTCTACTGTCTGAGTAAAGGAGTCTATCATCCCAGTAGATCCGGTGGGACCCACTGGCACTCCCAGCAGCCTCAGCAGCAGCCTGCTGTCTGAGGGGTTCACGAGAAGGGCAGCTCAGTTGCTCCTGGCTCAGATCTGCCCTGGAAGGCCCGCCTGTCTCCAAGAACTCAACCTGATCAGGCTCAAGCTCCTCTGAGACAGTACCTTCACAGGGACTGAGATCATCTCCCTCAAGAGACTGATCCTCTCTCTGAGGCAGGAGGGAAGGCACTGCCTTACCCCTACTGCCCCTTCTCTTGGAAGGCACCTGGTCCATCTTTCCAGAATACAGGCATATTCAGTGTTAGACATTGTTGCCTGTGACCTGGTCATGGCAAACACATCTGCGGGGATGCCCGGCATTTCTGAATGTGTCCTGAGTTCCACTTCGGCCCAGGCTGAAGTCTCCAAATCATTGCCCAACAAGCATTCTTCAGGGAGGTCCGAGCTAACCACAACATTCTTAGGGCCAGTAACCCCTCCTCGGTGACATTCACGCTGCCAAGGAATGGTCTGTCCTGACATGGCTTACATCGGTCACTGGGTACATCTCACCAAGTATGATTTATTCAGGGGCCACAAGTCAGAGTGCCTAGAGCAGGTAGAATCGCTGGGACCCCAAGGAACCACCAAAGGAGTGACACAGGAGCCCACGGAGGACGGGTGCAGTGTGGGAATACAGACGTGAGCTCCGTGCGACTCAATGGAGCTCTGGAGATGCAAACTGGGCAGATGCATTCAGGTGCCTGCTGCTGCAGGGGAGTAACAGAGTCCAGGTAAAATCTAAAGTCTTGTAGTCAGGTTTCCTACTTTATACCCAAGGAAGAGGTTGGACTAACTCTGTGGTCCCACCTAGGGGAGGGTCAGGACTGGGGGGTGGCTACACCCATGTCCTTTGTCCAGTTTCATGCCAGAGCAGGAGCAAATGGCACCAGCAACCAGTTCGAGCTGGACTAAGCACAGCGACACCAAATCTGCCCCCGTGCAGACTTTCTGGCACTCTAAGAGTGCACTCACCCAGCCCCAATACACCAAAGCCTGTCTGGGAGGTGCTCACACCTCCCTGTGACAGGAAACCTATTGTCAGGCCTCCCCTGCTGGAGCTTGGCTCAGCATCAGGAGGGCAGACTCATGTCTGTGGCTGGCAACATCCGTTTGTGATGCCCAGGTCGGGAAAGCTGGTACCGGGTGTACCGGTGTTTCACTTAAGTTCCTCTAGAAGAGTGGAATCATACCTCCCCGCCAGTTACTGGTGTGGAGGTATGATTCAAAGGTGTTTCACGTCAAACAAGGTATGTTTCCAAGCAGTCGTTTTAAAGTTAGCATTTACCGCAGGGTTGTCATGCATTTAAATATATATGGTTGGCTGCATTACTGACAACCCCAGAAAATAGGTTCTGAAGGCTGCAGAGAGGCTCTGCTCATGCTGGGTCACCCTCACATAAAACCCAGCACCCTGCCTTCAGGATTGACAAGGCCTGCCATAGGGGTGATTTATAATAGATATAGCACAATATATGCTTCAGCCCCTGGCAGACCTCTGGGGTACCTATGCCCTGGGATACATGGAGTACCATATACTAGGGGCTGATAAGGGTAACCCAGTAACCAATCTGGAGTGTATCTGAAGAACATTCAATCAATTTAGAGGAGGCAGATAAACTGGGTCCCTGAATACATCAGCAAAAGGCGCAGGTAACTCTAAGAATCAGATCCTAGTCTCCTACAGGGAGTTCACTAGAGGGGCAGGGAATATCACTAAAGTACAGGAGTGTCAGAAGGGCTGAGAGTGTCAGGAGAGAGGTAAGGAGTGTCACTACAGGAGCAGGAGTGTCAGAAGGGCTGAGAGTGTCAGGAGAGAGGTAAGGAGTGTCACTAAAGGAGCAGGAGTGTCAGAAGGGCTGAGAGTGTCAGGAGAGAGGTAAGGAGTGTCACTACAGGAGCAGGAGTGTCAGAAGGGCTGAGAGTGTCAGGAGAGAGGTAAGGAGTGTCACTACAGGAGCAGGAGTGTCAGAAGGGCTGAGAGTGTCAGGAGAGAGGTAAGGAGTGTCACTACAGGAGCAGGAGTGTCAGAAGGGCTGAGAGTGTCAGGAGAGAGGTAAGGAGTGTCACTACAGGAGCAGGAGTGTCAGAAGGGCTGAGAGTGTCAGGAGAGAGGTAAGGAGTGTCACTACAGGAGCAGGAGTGTCAGAAGGGCTGAGAGTGTCAGGAGAGAGGTAAGGAGTGTCACTACAGGAGCAGGAGTGTCAGAAGGGCTGAGAGTGTCAGGAGAGAGGTAAGGAGTGTCACTACAGGAGCAGGAGTGTCAGAAGGGCTGAGAGTGTCAGGAGAGAGGTAAGGAGTGTCACTACAGGAGCAGGAGTGTAAGAAGGGCTGAGAGTGTCAGGAGAGAGGTAAGGAGTGTCACTACAGGAGCAGGAGTGTCAGAAGGGCTGAGAGTGTCAGGAGAGAGGTAAGGAGTGTCACTACAGGAGCAGGAGTGTCAGAAGGGCTGAGAGTGTCAGGAGAGAGGTAAG
Organism: Lissotriton vulgaris; assembly: GCF_964263255.1. Classification (NCBI taxonomy): domain Eukaryota; kingdom Metazoa; phylum Chordata; class Amphibia; order Caudata; family Salamandridae; genus Lissotriton; species Lissotriton vulgaris. Next base: position 119,412 of record NW_028246679.1, read on the forward strand.
GAGTGTCACTAAAGGAGCAGGAGTGTCAGAAGGGCTGAGAGTGTCAGGAGAGAGGTAGGGAGTGTCACTACAGGAGCAGGAGTGTCAGAAGGGCTGAGAGTGTCAGGAGAGAGGTAGGGAGTGTCACTACAGGAGCAGGAGTGTCAGAAGGGCTGAGAGTGTCAGGAGAGAGGTAAGGAGTGTCACTACAGGAGCAGGAGTGTCAGAAGGGCTGAGAGTGTCAGGAGAGAGGTAAGGAGTGTCACTACAGGAGCAGGAGTGTCAGAAGGGCTGAGAGTGTCAGGAGAGAGGTAAGGAGTGTCACTACAGGAGCAGGAGTGTCAGAAGGGCTGAGAGTGTCAGGAGAGAGGTAAGGAGTGTCACTACAGAAGCTGTGAGAAGAGCGAGGAGTGTCAGGGGAGAAGCAGGGACTGTCACTAGAGAGGAGTATCACTAGAGGGGCAGGGAGTGTCACTGCAGGAGTGTCAGAAGGGCTGAGAGTGTCAAGAGAGGCAAGGAGTGTCACTACAGAAGCTGAAATGTGAGAAGAGCGGGAAGTGTCCGGATGTATCTCTAGAGGGTCAGGTAATGTCGCTCGAGGGTCAGTGTGTCACTACAGGAGCAGGAGTGTCAGAAGGGCTGGGAGTGTCAGGAGAGGCAGGGAGTGTCACTACAGGAGCGGGAGTGTCAGAAGGGCTGAGAGTGTCAGGAGAGAGGTAAGGAGTTTCACTACAGGAGCTGTGAGAAGAGCGAGGAGTGTCAGGGGAGAAGCAGGGACTGTCACTAGAGAGGAGTATCACTAGAGGGGCAGGGAGTGTCACTGCAGGAGTGTCAGAAGGGGTGAGAGTGTCAAGAGAGGCAAGGAGTGTCACTACAGAAGCTGGAATGTGAGAAGAGCGGGAAGTGTCCGGATGTATCTCTAGAGGGTCAGGTAATGTCGCTCGAGGGTCAGTGTGTCACTACAGGAGCAGGAGTGTCAGAAGGGCTGGGAGTGTCAGGAGAGGCAGGGAGTGTCACTACAGGGTACCCTTCAGACACAGCTGCTCCTGTAGTGACACTCCCAACCTCTCTCCAGACACACCCAGCCCTTCCGACACTCCTCCTCTAGTGACACTCCCTCCCCCTCTAGGGACACTTCCCCTCTTGTGACACACCATTACTCCCTGACTGTCCCTGACACTGTCTCATGAGACTCCATTCCTACATGCCTGGCATCCCAGGGCTCTCCTCTGATGCTCCCTTTTTTTCCAGACAGACCACCACTCTGACTTCCCACCCCCCTTCTACTGCACCCTCAAGTGTAATATTTGTGCTGTCCTCTCCTCTGACCCCACAACAATATCTTATCTCCAGGTGCCTAGGGAAGAGTGTGACCTACGGATCCCCACCCAGGACACTCCACCTGCACTCCATGCACACAAAAGGTCAGATTAGCACCAGTTGTGTTACAACCAGTGCGACGGGTGGTCCCTCTGGGGCATCTGAAGCTCCGCCTCCAAGTGCCCTCGGAAGAGTGAGACCCGCGGATCCCCACCCAGGGTTCTCCACCTGCACTCCATACACACGAAAGGCCAGATTAGCACCAGTTGTGTTACAACCAGTGAGCAGTAGCACCACGTCAAGGTTCTGACCATTGCTACTGTCCGGGCATACCATTCATACTGGACAACAAATGCCCAGCTGACGCACTCTAGCTCACACCATTCACAACCCATTCATAACCCAAGGACTCAAGCGTATGCTGGGAAGCCCCCTCCGGGACCCCCCAACATATCGCAAATGGTCAGCTGACAGTCCTGGCTGCGACCCGAGGAAGGGCCCAAACAAAGACTATGCAGCGGGGGCCAAGGTGAGCCCTCACTGGGGCCTTCCTAGGGCGGAGGAGAAGTGGCCGTAAAAGGAGGTATTAATCTAGACATAATAGATTTATCCCCACTAACATGCAGCACCAGCGCTCCTCAGCAATCCGCTTCCATCACTGACCATCACTGGATGTTTCACTGGCCCTCCCTGCCTATATAGGCATGGAGGAGTGACATCACAAAGGAAGGCAGGGGACAGAATGTACATATATGGAAGAGGGGAGTGACATCACAGAGGATAGGCCAGGATGTTCAAGCTTAGGGGAGTGACATCACAGAGGAAGGTGGGGGACAGAATGTACATATATGGGCGATGGGAGTGACATCACAGAGGATAGGCCAGGATGTTCAAGCTTAGGGGAGTGACATCACAGAGGAAGGTGGGGGACAGAATGTACATAAATGGAAGAGCGGAGTGACATCACAGAGGATAGGCAGGGGACAGAATGTACATATATGGAAGAGGGGAGTGACATCACAGAGGATAGGCCAGGATGTTCAAGCTTAGGGGAGTGACATCACAGAGGACGGTGGGAGACAGAATGTACATATATGGAAGAGGGGAGTGACATCACAGAGGATAGGCCAGGATGTTCAAGCTTAGGGGAGTGACATCACAGAGGAAGGTGGGGGACAGAATGTACATATATGGAAGAGGGGAGTGACATCACAGAGGATAGGCAGGGGACAGAATGTACATATATGGAAGAGGGGAGTGACATCACAGAGGATATGCCAGGATGTTCAAGCTTAGGGGAGTGACATCACAGAGGAAGGTGGGGGACAGAATGTACATATATGGAAGAGGGGAGTGACATCACAGAGGAAGGTGGGGGACAGAATGTACATATATGGAAGAGGGGAGTGACATCACAGAGGATAGGCCAGGATGTTCAAGCTTAGGGGAGTGACATCACAGAGGAAGGTGGGGGACAGAATGTACATATATGGAAGAGGGGAGTGACATCACAGAGGAAGGTGGGGGACAGAATGTACATATATGGAAGAGGGGAGTGACATCACAGAGGATAGACCAGGATGTTCAAGCTTAGGGGAGTGACATCACAGAGGAAGGTGGGGGACAGAATGTACATATATGGAAGAGGGGAGTGACATCACAGAGGATAGGCAGGGGACAGAATGTACATATATGGAAGAGGGGAGTGACATCACAGAGGATAGGCCAGGATGTTCAAGCTTAGGGGAGTGACATCACAGAGGAAGGTGGGGGACAGAATGTACATATATGGAAGAGGGGAGTGACATCACAGAGGAAGGCAGGGGACAGAATGTACATATATGGAAGAGGGGAGTGACATCACAGAGGATAGGCCAGGATGTTCAAGCTTAGGGGAGTGACATCACAGAGGAAGGTGGGGACAGAATGTACATATATGGAAGAGGGGAGTGACATCACAGAAGATAAGCAGGGGACAGAATTTACATATATGGAAGAGGGGAGTGACATCACAGAGGATAGGCCAGGATGTTCAAGCTTAGGGGAGTGACATCACAGAGGAAGGTGGGGGACAGAATGTACATATATGGAAGAGGGGAGTGACATCACAGAGGATAGGCAGGGGACAGAATGTACATATATGGAAGAGGGGAGTGACATCACAGAGGATAGGCCAGGATGTTCAAGCTTAGGGAAGTGACATCACAGAGGAAGGTGGGGAACAGAATGTACATATATGGAAGAGGGGAGTGACATCACAGAGGATAGGCAGGGGACAGAATGTACATATATGGAAGAGGGGAGTGACATCACAGAGGATAGGCCAGGATGTTCAAGCTTAGGGGAGTGACATCACAGAGGAAGGTGGGGGACAAAATGTAGATATATGGAAGAGGGGAGTGACATCACAGAGGAAGGCAGGGGACAGAATGTACATATATGGAAGAGGGGAGTGACATCACAGAGGATAGGCCAGGATGTTCAAGCTTAGGGGAGTGAATGCGAAAAAAAACAAGGACCCCCTGGGTATCAATACAGACTCCTAGGGCAGGGTAATCACCTATGTGGGTAAAAAATCCTAGGACATCAGCAAAGAAAATGACCAATTTTTACATAACCAGTGGTGTGAAGAAGGAACGAAAAATGAACTGTATGTAAACATATATTTAATATGAATAAAATCATATAGAAACCCAACTATATGATGGAATAAAAAGTGCAATTCATAAAAAAGTGGACATAGATATTACAAATCAATACATGTCTTATAAATCATATACATTACAAAAAGCAATACAATCATATAATTCAATGGTATTAAAAGTACTCAAAATTTGAATCATTAAAAACTCTTTCCAAGTTGGCGGTTTCTACGTGACACGGCGGCTAGCTAATATTGGAGCAGCACCATCCTGCTGTCCTCAAGATTCCCGCATTTATAAGTTCTGTAAAATCAGACATCGGAAGACGTTGTTTTGAACCCTACCACCATTGATAGTATACGAAATAAGAAATATACTCTATGTATTCACTTGAATACACAAGTCACGACCCGTCTGGCCCTTTGCGGAGGTTGATATTCCCTGCATGAAAATATATACCTGTTTAAGAAGTTTACAGTAGCTTTGTCTACGCTGATTCAAAAATAACTCTACATCCTCGGCTACCCCTGCCTTACGGTTGTTCAAGATCTTCGTTTAAGAAATTAGAATTATGTCAGCATTAATCCAGGTATTAGCCTTTATCAAGTGGCTCTGACTATCCATACATATGAAGATATCACCAACCTCTATAAAATAGATCAATAATATCAGCAGAGACTCCTGAAGAAGGCGGTTTTCTGCCGAAACGCGCGTCGAGTTTTTAATGATTCAAATTTTGAGTACTTTTAATACCATTGAATTATATGATTGTATTGCTTTTTGTAATGTATATGATTTATAAGACATGTATTGATTTGTAATATCTATGTCCACTTTTTTATGAATTGCACTTTTTATTCCATCATATAGTTGGGTTTCTATATGATTTTTATTCATACTTATTAAATATATGTTTACATACAGTTCATTTTTCGTTCCTTCTTCACACCACTGGTTATGTAAAAATTGGTCATTTTCTTTGCTGATGTCCTAGGATTTTTTACCCACACAAGCTTAGGGGAGTGACATCACAGAGGAAGTGGGGTTGGATATACAGGCCTGGGAAAGTGACATCACAGAGAAAGGAGGAGACAGGATATGCAGGGCTGGGAAAGTGACATCACAGAGGAGGGGGTACAGGATATGCAGGCCTGAGGGAGTGACATCACAGAGGAAGGCGGGGACAGGATGTCCAGCCCTAGGGGAGTGACATCACAGAAGAAGGAGGCAGCAGGATGTACATATATGGGCGAGGGGAGTGACATCACAGAGAAGTAGCAGCCAGGAAGTTAAAGCTTAAGAGAGTGACATCAGAGAGGAAGTGGGGTAGGATATACAGGCCTGGGAAAGTGACATCACAGAGGAAGGGGCACGGGATATGCAGGCCTGGGGGAGGGATATTGTTGGACAGGCCACATGACGGGCCGCTCTCCCCCGGCTCGACCAGGCCCGAGCCCAGTCACGCAAGCACCACACACCACCATTGCACGCCCTGCGTCCCCTCAGGGACCCCTGCCCTCGAACATGATAACCTCGTGGGTCCGATCCACTGCCGGCCCATGCACCCAGCCCGGGCCGCCATCTTGGACACCTCGCCACGAGGCCGCCTGGCCCCCGATCGACCTCAACCCTGGGCCTAGCCCAGCCTCAGACAATCCGGCACCACCCTCCACCCAGGAGGTGAGCGGGCTACTTGGCAAGTCAATGGGAGAAAGAGGTGCCGATGGCTCTCCCCCCGCCCAGTGCCGCTCGCCCATCGCCTCCCCGGGCGCTGGCTCCACCCCCCTGCTGGGTGTCTGGACTCCCTCATCCCGGACCTCCCGACCTCCAAGGGCGAGGGTCCGGACATCAAAGCACGCCAGCCCTATAACTGGGGCAGCTCCAGAGCAGGAAGGCAGTTGTATCTTGGAGTCGAGAGACGTAAGAGGAACTCATCCTGGACGGACTACTGGCGCTGCCGTAGCTCTGTCCTGTGCACCATCGTCCTGCCTGTTGGCGCTGCCACAGCCGTCGTAACCTTCATTCTTCACCGTCGTCCGGATCTGCTGGCGAGGCCGCGGACCGTTGTAACCATCATCTTCATCGGGACCTGCTTGGCTTCTCCACGGCCCGTCGACCATCCTTCATCCATCTCGGGACCTGCTTGGCTCCTCCACGGCCCGATCAGCAACCACGCCGAGCTCGAGGATTGAGAGCTATTTAACTCATTGGTAACTAAGACTGTCCCGCTACCCTTTCTCCTCAACCAGAGATCAGAACCGAGGGGACCCCTGAGTCCAGACCTCCTTGTATCATAACGACGTAACCTAAGAATTGCATATAAAGTCTCGTTAACCTTCAATCTTGTGTGGTGTCCGTCTGTGGGGGGGAAGTTACTTACCTGTACAGTCGTTGGAGACGGCTCTCCCTGGAGACCTCTCCCCGTAATCTCGGCCGACCCTCCCGGTCCGTCTAACATTGGTGGCCAGCGGCGCGATCCGAATCACCGCATAACGTACAGAGAGTAGCTCACCCCACAACGAACAACAAATGTCGACTAAAGAGAGCGGATCAACTGAGAAGTTCCAAATGGAAAAACTAGAGGAATACAGCCATCGTGAACTAAAGCAGTTCTGCATCGAACTAGGTATCGCTACCACCGGACTAAGTACCAAGGACGATTTTAAGCATGCCCTAGAATCTTGGGCAGAGACCGGGGATGTCGAAGCCCCTGAGCAAAGCACCGCGAAAAATACCAACACGGCCCCTGAGGGGCAAAGAACCAGTCTCTCGCAAGACGAGATCCAAGAAAGAGAAAAAGCCCGACTACACGAACTCGAAATGGCCCGACTCAAGATGGACATAGAACTCAAATTGGCCGAGCAAAAAATAAACTTAGAGCACCTTCGCCTCCGAGAAGAAAGAGAGGAGAAACAGAGGCAAAGGGAGCTCGAGGAAAAAAGACTAACGTACGAGCACGAACGGAACCTAGCCGAGATCAACCTGCGCAAACAAAATAAAGAGTTAGGGGTGCCCGACAGACCGTCCACCCCAGGGACCGCGGAGAAAAAAGTGCACATCCCCAAGGATGTGGTCCGAGAATATTTTCGAGAAGACGACATCCAGCAATGGTTTAAGGCCTATGAAATCGCGATGACTGCGCACCGGATCGATAGAGCCGACTGGGGAGCCGGCCTATGGGGCAAATTCCTCAATGAGGGCCGCGATACTCTGTTACAGCTCCCAGACCACCAGATGACCTCCTACGACCATATGAAAGCGGCCCTCCTCACCCGCTATGGCCTCACGCCCGAGATGTACCGTCAGAGGTTCCGAGACTGCACACGCATTCCAGGTACAACTTGGGTGGACTATGTAACGTACTTTAGCCGAGCCTTCGAAGGCTGGATCAGAGGGAACAACGTCACGACCTACGAGCAGCTGTTCAATCTGATGGTATGGGAGCATCTGTCCAACAATTGCTTCATTGAACTACGCCAACACCTCCTCGACAGCAAGTTAACCGATCCCCGGCAGCTCGCAGCCGAAGCTGACCGGTGGGAGATCACCAGAGTGGGCCGGAATGGGTCCTACGAGCAGAACAGGAACAACAATGGTCACTACCGACCCAGAGGAGGAGGAGGGGGCCAAGGACGAGGAAGAGACAATACTCCGGCCGCCCCCGCTACCAGCACCACCCCCCCGGCCAACCGGGGCAGCACCCCGGCGCGACCGGGATACAGAGCCAATGTTACATGTCACCGATGCCAACGAGTCGGCCACTATGCAAACGACCCAAGCTGCCCGCAGTATCAGAGTCCACGACCCCGCCAGGTGGCCGCCGCGGCACTAGGGGAAGAACAGATCTCCGAGGAACAAGAAACAGGCGAGCAAGAGTATCAAGAGTGGGAGCCAGCCGCCATGACTCTCGCGTGCTTAGGGGGAAGAGACATGGTCCCGCGGGTCCCCCTACCCGCTAACACCCAGAAGTACAGCCAATGGGTGAGCATCAATGGACAACGGGCCGAAGCCCTTCGAGACACCGGGGCCAGTGTGACAGCCGTCCGCTGTCATCTGGTGACCCCAGAACAATATCTACCGAACGTTCTCTGCCCTGTGCGATCAGCCGACAACTCGGAAAGTCTGTGTCGGATGGCCTGCGTCCCCTTTGAGTGGGGAGGGGTCTCCGGCATGTTGAAGGTAACGGTCCGAGACGACGCCCCCGTGGAATGCCTCCTCGGAAATGACCTGGAAAGCTCCCCGTGGGCAGCCGTGGAGCGAAAAGAACACTTGGGGATGTTGGGCGTCCCAGACTGGGCGTGCGTCACCACCCGGTCCATGGCCGCCCGTGCCAACCATCACCCGGAAGAACCCGAATGGCCGGCGCCACCGCCTCCGGTCGCCCCCGCCGAGACCCCCGACCATGGCATCCTCCTCGAACTTGCTCAACCTTCCGACCTCGCTAATCTTGATCAGTGGGCTCAAGAAGGGGGACCCACACAAGAACAATTTCGTCAGGAACAGAAGACCTGTCCCTCCCTTGAGGGACTCCGACAACAAGCGCTCGCCCAAAGCGCCGGGGATACCTCCGGAACTCATTGGGTCTACTGGGACAATGATCTATTGTACAGCGAGCAACGAATCGCCGAGCTGGGGGCCAACCGAGTACTAGTGGTGCCCCTCCGCTTTAGAGACTTCCTGCTAAACCTGGCCCACGATGCCCCCCTGGCAGGGCACCTGGGACAGGATAAAACCTACAGCCGCCTAGTGACCCACTTCTTCTGGCCCAAAATGAGAAACGATGTGCACCAGCATTGCCGATCTTGCCCCACGTGCCAAGCCAGTGGGAAGAGCGGCCGCAAATTAAAGGCTCCCCTGCAACCCTTTCCAGTAGTCACAACCCCATTTGAGAGGGTCGGGATAGACATTGTGGGACCCCTGGACCCGCGTACAAGACAAGGCCATCGCTTCATCCTGGTACTAGTGGACCACGCCACCCGCTACCCTGAGGCTATTCCTCTCCGGACCGTGACAGCCCCAGTGGTCGGCCGGGCCCTGATGGGGATCTTCTCCCGTGTGGGGTTCCCCCGGGAAGTCGTCAGTGACAGAGGCACGAACTTTATTTCTAAATATATGAAGTCCCTCTGGCAACAGTGTGGGGTCACCTACCGCTTCACGACCCCCTATCACCCCCAAGGAAACGGACTTGTTGAGCGGTTCAATCGCACGCTAAAAGGGATGATCGGGGGATTGGAAGAGCCCCTCCGTCGCCAGTGGGACGTGCTGCTGCCGTGCCTCCTCTTCGCCTACCGGGAGGTCCCACAGAAGTCCCTAGGCTTCAGCCCCTTCGAGCTGCTCTATGGGCACCCAGTACGGGGGCCACTCAGCCTGATCAAAGAAGGCTGGGAGATGCCTCCGGCCAAGAGTCCTCCAGATGTCTTCCGGTACCTCCTCACCCTCCGCAACCAGTCCCGGCGGTTCAGAGACCTAGCAAAAGCCAACCTAGAGGCCAGTCAAGAGGACATGAAGAAATGGTATGACCAGAACGCCTCATCCATTGAATTCGAGCCGGGGCAACAGGTCTGGGTAATGTCCCCCACAGAACCGTGCGCTCTCCAAGACAAATGGACGGGACCCTTCAAGGTAATCGAGCGCAAGGGTCCTGCCACCTATCTGATCGATATGGAGTCCGCCCGGAATCCGCTCCGAGTCCTCCACACCAACAGACTGAAACCCCACTTTGCACGAACAGAACTCAGCCTCTTGATGGCCACAGACAATGGGGTTGAAGACGACTCCGAGCCTCTCCCTGACCTCTTGCGGACCCAGGAGCAAGACGGCTCCGTGGATGGGGTCCGACTCTCGGAGACCCTCACCAGAGAACAACGGCAAGAGTGCCAAGCCCTCCTATCACGGTTCGCCAGTCTGTTCTCCCTCACCCCGGGTGTCACTTCCTGGTGTGTGCACGATGTGGACACCGGAGACAGCCCTCCTATCCGCCACCGGGCCTACCGCGTACCTGATCGGGTACGGGCCTGCATCCAGGCGGAAGTAGCTAAGATGCTCACGCTCGGGGTCATCAAGCCCTCAGACAGTCCATGGGCCAGCCCGGTCGTACTGGTCCCCAAAGCAGCCGCCCCCGGGACCACACCAGAACTCCGGTTCTGTGTCGACTACCGGGGCCTGAATGAAGTCACCAGAACGGACGCACACCCCATCCCCCGGGCAGATGAACTGGTCGACCGAATGGGCGCTGCCCGCTACCTCAGCATCTTCGACCTGACGGCAGGTTATTGGCAGATCGGCCTCACACCCCGAGCACAAGAACGCTCTGCCTTCTCCACCCCCGATGGCCACTATCACTTTACGGTCATGCCCTTCGGCATGAAGAATGCCCCAGCGACGTTCCAACGGCTCGTCAATCAGGTCCTGGCGGGGCTCGAAGAGTTCAGCGCCGCCTACCTGGACGACATCGCTGTGTACAGCCACCATTGGACCGAGCACCTCCACCACCTCCAAGCAGTGCTGCAAGCCCTTCAGCGAGCTGGCCTCACGATCAAGGCCAGCAAATGCCAAATTGGACAAGGGTCGGTGACCTACCTCGGACACCAGGTGGGAAGCGGCCTAGTGGCCCCCCTACAGCTGAAAATTGCCGCCATCCAGAACTGGCAACCCCCTATCACTCAAACTGAGGTGCGAGCCTTCCTGGGCCTCACGGGCTACTACCGAAGGTTCGTGAAAGACTATGGTACCATCGTGGGGCCTCTCACCGAACTCACGTCAAAAAATCAGCCCAAGAAGGTGAACTGGACCCCAGAGTGTCAAGCGGCGTTCGAACAGTTAAAGGCCGCCATGTGTTCCGCTCCTGTGCTCCAGGCCCCAGACTACAGCCGGGAGTTCGTCGTCCAGACGGACGCCTCCGACCAGGGCATTGGGGCGGTCCTGTCCCAAGTGAACACCGAAGGCCTCGATCAACCAGTGGCCTTCATCAGCCGGAGACTCCTACCCCGGGAACAACGCTGGAGCACCATAGAGAGGGAAGCCTTCGCTGTGGTATGGGCCCTCAAGAAGCTCCGGCCCTACCTTTTTGGCACCCACTTTCGGGTGCAGACTGACCACCGACCCCTGCAGTGGTTGATGCATATGCGGGGGGAAAACCCAAAATTGCTACGCTGGTCCATCTCCTTACAAGGTATGGACTTCACAGTCGAACACCGGCCTGGGTCCGACCACGCCAACGCCGATGGCCTGTCCCGGTTTTTCCGCCTCGACGAAGAGAGTCCCCAAGAGGATGGGTAACTCTCCCCGCCTTCAGCTGGGGGGGACGCATGTTGGACAGGCCACATGACGGGCCGCTCTCCCCCGGCTCGACCAGGCCCGAGCCCAGTCACGCAAGCACCACACACCACCATTGCACGCCCTGCGTCCCCTCAGGGACCCCTGCCCTCGAACATGATAACCTCGTGGGTCCGATCCACTGCCGGCCCATGCACCCAGCCCGGGCCGCCATCTTGGACACCTCGCCACGAGGCCGCCTGGCCCCCGATCGACCTCAACCCTGGGCCTAGCCCAGCCTCAGACAATCCGGCACCACCCTCCACCCAGGAGGTGAGCGGGCTACTTGGCAAGTCAATGGGAGAAAGAGGTGCCGATGGCTCTCCCCCCGCCCAGTGCCGCTCGCCCATCGCCTCCCCGGGCGCTGGCTCCACCCCCCTGCTGGGTGTCTGGACTCCCTCATCCCGGACCTCCCGACCTCCAAGGGCGAGGGTCCGGACATCAAAGCACGCCAGCCCTATAACTGGGGCAGCTCCAGAGCAGGAAGGCAGTTGTATCTTGGAGTCGAGAGACGTAAGAGGAACTCATCCTGGACGGACTACTGGCGCTGCCGTAGCTCTGTCCTGTGCACCATCGTCCTGCCTGTTGGCGCTGCCACAGCCGTCGTAACCTTCATTCTTCACCGTCGTCCGGATCTGCTGGCGAGGCCGCGGACCGTTGTAACCATCATCTTCATCGGGACCTGCTTGGCTTCTCCACGGCCCGTCGACCATCCTTCATCCATCTCGGGACCTGCTTGGCTCCTCCACGGCCCGATCAGCAACCACGCCGAGCTCGAGGATTGAGAGCTATTTAACTCATTGGTAACTAAGACTGTCCCGCTACCCTTTCTCCTCAACCAGAGATCAGAACCGAGGGGACCCCTGAGTCCAGACCTCCTTGTATCATAACGACGTAACCTAAGAATTGCATATAAAGTCTCGTTAACCTTCAATCTTGTGTGGTGTCCGTCTGTGGGGGGGAAGTTACTTACCTGTACAGTCGTTGGAGACGGCTCTCCCTGGAGACCTCTCCCCGTAATCTCGGCCGACCCTCCCGGTCCGTCTAACAGATATCACAGAGGAAGTGGGGTAGGATATACAGGTTTGGGGGGAGTGACATCACAGAGAAAGGAGGGGACAGGACATGCAGGCTTGGGAGTGACATCAGAGAGGAAGGGGAACAAAGGTTATCCTGAACACCAGAGGCCATTAACATGCAAAGATCCCCTGTAGAGTGTTATTCCCCTCAGAAAGTCCCCGCTAAGACATCCGGCTCAGGCAGGAGGTTTCCACACACACTGCATGGTAACATCCAGCAGAACAAGGGGTGAGCACAGTTCACAGGTAGAAACTGCTCTCGCAGATGTGGCATAATGAGGCTCTGCGTCTGGGAGTCCACACGCTGAGGGCATGTGCGCTCGCTAACACCAGGGCATGTGCACTCGCTAACACAAGGGCATGTGCGCTCGCTAACACCAGGGCATGCACGCTCGCTAACACCAGGGTATGTGCGCTCGCTAACACCAGGGCATGTGCGCTCGCTAACACCAGGGCGTGTGCGCTCGCTAACACCAGGGCATGTGCGCTCGCTAACACCAGGGCATGTGCGCTCGCTAACACCAGGGCATGCACGCTTGCTAACACCAGGGTATGTGCGCTCGCTAACACCAGGGCATGTGCGCTCGCTAACACCAGGGCGTGTGCGCTCGCTAACACCAGGGCGTGTGCGCTCGCTAACACCAGGGCATGTGCGCTCGCTAACACCAGGGCAAGTGAGCCCACTAGCAACAGGGAGTGTGCGCTCGCTAACACCAGGGCATGCGCGCTCGCTAACACCAGGGCATGTGTGCTTGCTAACACCAGGGCGTGTGCGCTCGCTAACACCAGGGCGTGTGCGCCCGCTAACACCAGGGCTTGTGCGCCTGCTAACACCAGGGCATGTGGGCTCGCTAACACCAGGGCATGTGCGCTCGCTAACACCAGGGCATGTGTGCTCGCTAACACCAGGGCATGTGCGCCTGCTAACACCAGGGCATGTGCGCCTGCTAACACCAGGGCGTGTGCGCTCGCTAACACCAGGGCATGTGTGCTCGCTTACACCAGGGTATGTGTGCTCGCTAACACCAGGGCAAGTGCGCTCGCTAACACCAGGGCAAGTGCGCTCGCTAACACCAGGGCATGTGTGCTCGCTAACACCAGGGCATGTGCGCCTGCTAACACCAGGGCATGTGCGCCTGCTAACACCAGGGCGTGTGCGCTCGCTAACACCAGGCCGTGTGCGCTCGCTAACACCAGGGCATGTGTGCTCGCTAACACCAGGGCAAGTGCGCTCGCTAACACCAGGGCAAGTGCGCTCGCTAACACCAGGGCATGTGGGCTCGCTAACACCAGGCCTTATGCTTTCACTTTGTTGGGTCAGTGCTGGGTCATCAAGGGCAGTGACGGTATAAACAGTGCAATCCCCTTTGGTCAGTGTCTGGGAACTTCCTCTCCCCCTTTATTTTCTCTTTGAGGTTCCCTCTGCTTCCTTTATTGGTCAATAGCTGCCGGTTCTCAGGGCTGCCAACTATAAGGAGGCAAGTGAGGTATCCCTGGAGCATGTTACTAGGCCCCTTCTGTTATTACGCGCTGTATTCCATGTGTTCTGTATTCCATGTGTTGTGCTTACCATGTGTTCCTCTCTTTCCCTAGAGGTGCACTTTCTGTCTTCGAACAAAGATACCCGGAGACTCCAGGGTCACCGAGCAGGATCATCTCTCAGCTCCAGACCAGAGCTTCTCTGGCTCCCCCTGGGTGTCCTGATAGATGTTCACAAAACTAATGCTTCAACGACCTTCAATAATATTGAATGGAGTGGACAATATTTTCAGAGGGTCAAATCAAACATGTAATTTAAAGTCTTTTGAAGGAATGAGAGATTGTCAGTCGCAGTCAAGAATGTAACTTTGCTCCAATAAAGTCTGTCACGGATGATACTGTCTTTGAGGGAGGGGTCCCAGGCCACACAAAAGCCGATGGCCGCACTCCGACAAGAGGTCTCCACAGGATTGTGATAGCACAATACAACCCTCAAACTGAGAGACCACACGCAGACAACACTGCAGTCACTAGGAAGCAGGGTCCACTGTATGAACTGTTCTCGGGTGAGCTTCGCTTGCACTGCACGGTTCCTTCCCAGACCCGCAGGAGGAGAGACTGCTGCCCGCGACACTATGGCATAAAGAGCGCTCTCCAGCCTGCCTCTTCTGCGAGACCTCACACCGCCAGGGTCACACTATACCTCCTGCATTCTGGGCAGTCTCTCCTCTTGCAGGGTTGGTAGGCTCCTTCCCTCTCAGCAGGCAACTGGGTTCAAGGCACTTCAGGAGAGGGGCAGGGAGCGTCAGAAGAGGCAATAACGTAAATAGATCCGCAGGTCTACTGAATCGAGGGGTATTGCACTGAACAATAACAGAGCTGTGACTCAATGGGATGATAAACAGAGGGAAGACATAGCTCAGGAAAGAACACATTTACGGGGAAAATCCTTTAAATAGGACGGATTCCCATCACTCACCTAAGGTGACCTGCTTCATCGTCTGGGTCTCCTCCTGGCCGCACGCTGGTGCAACCAAGGACTACAACCTTCTTGTGCTGAGAAGGGAGCTCATGAATGTTTTTAGGTATATCGCAGATGTGAAGAGGTGGTTGTAAAAGTGATGGGCGCAGTGCATGGAAAGTGAGAGTGAGACTAAAAGTGGCTCGCAAGAGAAAAGTTAGTTTATAAGAACAGTGCAAAACAGTTTTAAATAATAACTGTATTAATAGGTCAACATGTTTCAGCCATGGGGATAGTTAATCCTAGGCTTTCTTCAGGACCACAAAAATCATATATTGCTACTGCGATGTGAAAAATGGTAAAGATTATAAAGAATCTATCTATTATAGGATTGGAAAGATACAACCATATAACCTGGCTTTCAGGTGTTCAAATCCTCTGTCAGACATTGGACGCGGGTCGTACCCATGTTTTACGAGGAGTGGACCCCACTTCACCTGGCAACAGGAGCACAGATCCTGTGCACACGCTGGTGAGATCAGTGGTCCTGAAGTCAGAACGCAACTTTTATATAAGAGTGGATAGCGCGTGAAAGGTTCAAAAGGATCAAAACACAAAGTTTCATGTAGGTGAAAATGTACAGTACAGAAAATAATAGCCAGCCGACACGTGTTTCGTCACACCGTGTGGGAGATGTGACTCATCAGGGCTGATGTGCTGGGAGGATGACCAGGTTCGTGGTGGCGGCCACGTTGTAACTAGTACGGTAACGACCGGGGCAGCCCGTGCCAAAAGTTGGAGAGAGAGTACTGGATGGGTACGTCCAGAACTGTCTGAGGTAACCTGGGTCAAAAGAGCGGGAGACGCATCAGGTACGTGCCTCCGTGTAGCGTGGTCCGGGTAATGGAGCCAACCTGGCAACAGCTCAGGAAAAAGAGGCCACGCTCTGTCCGTTATTACCTCGCGGCCAAACTAAGCTGTATATCTCAGAAGAGGGTCAGGAAGTGTTTGGAGAGGGGCAGGCATTGTCAGGACAGCACTTGGGTGGGGCAGGAGTGGATTAGGGAGGGGCAGAGAGAGGAGCAGGGAGTGTCAGGAGAGGTGCACAGTATACAGGTAGAGGGCCATAGGTGTGAGGAGAGAGGGAGGAGGGAGTGTCGGCAGAGTGGTAGGAAGGGGCAGGGAGTGTCGAGAGAGGGGCATGAACAGTCGCGGCCAGCACGACTTGCGGGTGGGGGGGGCGTGCGGTTGCGCAGTGGGGGGAGTTAATTTAATTAAAACAAATAAAGATAATTAAACTTACCTGGCCGGGGTTCCTGGTCCCATGTCCGCGTTTTCTCTGCTCTCCTGCCCTCCAGGAACAGGAAGCAGGTAGCCAGGCTCCCTCCCTCCCCTTAGCCAATCACAACACTGCTCAAGCAGCATCTATTTGCGTCCCAACGCTCTCTCATGGGTTGAGACGTGTGCTATAGAATAGCACACATCCCAACCCCTGAGAGAGGGTGAGACAGGACATTGAAGTCGAGACGACTGGAATCAAAATTGATTATAAAATTCAGAACTAACAACCAGTGGGTCTCAATGCCGATGAAGACCTCTTTGTCCATCTATAAGGACCAAGAAGAGAGAAAATGAGCAATTTCAACTATCAAAAGCAATACATGTCCTCGCTTAAAGATCCAGCCAACTATGGTTCAAAGATATGGCCACTTAGGCCTAAAAACTTCAAATGAGAAAGATAGAATTGTTCAGGAGCCACTTAGGGGAGAATTATCCCATGGATCAAACACTGTCCACACTGCAAAGAGAGACTTTCCATGAGCGATTCAACGAAGGAGAATATCATCATGTATTGTAGACTCGTACAGGTCAACGGACTACATGTGAGAGTAGCTCAGGCTCATGTTTACATGTTAAGAGGACAAAAATGAGCTAAATAATGGAATGAAATAATTGTTGATATGTGGAAACTACATATCCCGCAATGCCACATAATGCCCCAACCGTGAACAAGCCCTTGTGGTGAAACGTGTTGATGGTAGTGTGGGTGAAAGAATAAAGAACCCTTGATGAGTACCTTTGGAGGGTGACATTCTTTTGGTCTTTTAATATACATATATATCTATATCTATCTATATATATATATATAGGAAGCTTTAGCACAATCGTGGAATTGTGTATTCTTTTCATTGTATTAGTAATGATAATTACTCTCATCGCAGCGCATATATTTTATACAGGCAGGGAGTGTCAGGAGAGGGTCAGGGAGTGTCAGTAGAGGAGCAGGGATTGTCAGGAGAGGGTCAGGGAGTGTCAGTAGAGGAGCAGGGATTGTCAGAAGATTGTCATGGGTGTGAGGAGAGGAGCAGGGAGCGTTGGGATAGGAGCAGGGAGTGTCAGGATAGGAGCAGGGAGTGTCAGGAGACAAGTGTCAGGAGAGGGACAGAGAGAGGGGCAGGGAGTGTCAGGCGAACAGTAGGGAGTTTCAGGAGGGGCAGCAGTATCGAGAGATGGGGATGCAGTGTCAGAAGGGGAGCAGGGAGTGTCAGTAGAGGGGAAGGGATTGTCAGGAGAGGGGCAGGGAGTGTCTGTAGAGGGGCTGGGAGTGTCAGGAGAGGGTCAGGGATTGTCAGAAGATTGTCATGGGTGTGAGGAGAGGAGCAGGGAGCGTTGGGAGAGCAGCAGTTAGTATCAGGAGACAAGTGTCAGGAGAGGGCCAGGGAGTGTCTGTAGAGGAGCAGGGATTGTCAGGAGAGGGGCAGGGAGTGTCTGTAGAGGGTCAGGGAGTGTCTGTAGAGGGGCTGGGAGTGTTAGGAGAGGGTCAGGGAGTGTCTGTAGAGGGGCTGGGAGTGTCAGCAGAGGGTTAGGGAGTGTCTGTAGAGGGGCTGGGAGTGTCAGCAGAGGGTTAGGGAGTGTCTGTAGAGGGGCTGGGAGTGTTAGGAGAGGGTCAGGGAGTGTCTGTAGAGGGGCTGGGAGTGTCAGCAGAGGGTTAGGGAGTGTCTGTAGAGGGGCTGGGAGTGTTAGGAGAGGGTCAGGGAGTGTCTGTAGAGGGGCTGGGAGTGTCAGCAGAGGGTTAGGGAGTGTCTGTAGAGGGGCTGGGAGTGTCAGCAGAGGGTTAGGGAGTGTCTGTAGAGGGGCTGGGAGTGTTAGGAGAGGGTCAGGGAGTGTCTGTAGAGGGGCTGGGAGTGTCAGCAGAGGGTTAGGGAGTGTCTGTAGAGGGGCTGGGAGTGTCAGCAGAGGGTTAGGGAGTGTCTGTAGAGGGGCAGGGAGTGTCTGCAGAGGGACAGGGATTGTCAGGAGAGGGTCAGGGAGTGTCTGCAGAGGGACAGGGATTGTCAGGAGAGGGTCAGGGAGTGTCTGTAGAGGGGCTGGGCGTGTCAGGAGAGGGTCAGGGAGTGTCTGTAGAGGGGCTGGGAGTGTCAGGAGAGGGTCAGGGAGTGTCTGTAGAGGGGCTGGGAGTGTCAGGAGAGGACTAGACAGTGTCAGGACATGTGAAGTTTGACACACATATGCTTACGTGACAGTGTAGGATTAGTTTCTCTGAAACCCCAGTGCCTACTTCGTGGTATCACGACCACCTTGAACATCCAGTACAAGGCCCAACAGCGCATTGTGCAAATGTTGTGATTTTTTGATGGACCTAGAGGCGACACGTCTATTGTAAGAGGGTAAACAATGTCAGCCTGGCTGAGGACTCGGCACCGAAGCATGGACACGATTGTTATAAATATGTGTGCACTTCCGTGTTTAGACCGGAGCGCTCTGCTGTCATTGGAATCTCAGCCCAGCTGACTTCTGTTATCTCTCTGCGAGGAGGGGTGCCCAACGTGTGACCAAGACGGGGCCCTACACATTGACCACAGGTAATGAGGAGTTAGACCCTCCAGTACCAGGATTTGGCAGGTTACCCACCCTGGACTGCTTTGTGAGGTAGCTCTTGATAGGAGTACGGTATACAGAGTACATGTATGCCATACACTGCTTTAAACAATCCTGGAATTGTGTATTCTTTTAATTGTTTTAGTAATAATAATTACTTTCGTTTGCTTCAGTCTATTACTTATCGCAGTGCATATATTTTATACAAGGATCACAATGCTTCAATAAATATTGTGTATATCTCTGTGAATGCAAGATTGACTGAGCCAAAGAGTTCTAGGTCTGTTACCAGGATTCCTTGGGAGTCTGTGTTGTCATGTTCTAATGTTGCATAATCCGTTTGTTACCTACTTAGGGTTAGGAGTATGTCACAGTAGGGATGAGACACGACTATGGAGGTATTGGTATAGTGAATTTTATTGTGAAACTGTTTTGTTACTTCGAGATAAGGCTGAAAGTTGGTTCCTGGACTCTGTTCCTTGTCTGCAGGTGTGTTATACCCCCTTGTGAAGAAAAGGACATAGGGCCTAGTAATTGAGTTAGATCTGGCCAGATTTATGTCTCAAAACCGTGACTGTTTTGTGCTTTTCACTTAGGAGGCAAATGCTCACAGTCAGACTAGGGGTGAATGTCTGATTTGCTCTGCATTCCATCCATGATCTGGGCGTCTTTTGCTTTCTCATCCTAAGTGCGCCAGGTATGCCCAGATGTGGGTCAGCGCTCACTGTGCCACTGGATTCAAGCTAATGCAAAAACAACCGTTGATGGACAGAATGCAGAACAATGTCATACATTCACCCCAGTACAGAGATCTGGGCCTAAATCCATCGTTTGTTTGCTCACCACACCACCCTAGTTCAGACATGGCCATATGCAAATCAGCCTTGACCCTGTGCCTCATGGGAACAGTCCAGCCGGAACTGCCAAGCCATGTCTTCCCTGGACCGGAATCAAGCATCCTAGGACCGGTTTCTGGCTATCAGCCGTCTTCAGCCAGGATAGCTTGACTCCAGTGGCGTGGAGAGCACGGGACTCACGTCTGTGCATACCCTTCCCACTCGGGGTGACAAATGCAAAAACAACAATTGATGGACAGAATGCAGAACAATGTCATACATTCACCCCAGTACAGAGATCTGGGCCTAAATCCATCGTTTTTTTGCTCACCACACCACCCTAGGTCAGACATGACCATATGGAAATCAGCCTTGACCCTGTGCCTCATGGGATTCAAGCTAGCCTGGCTGATGAGGGGTGATGCCCTGAAACCGGTCCCAAGATGCTTGTTTCTGGTCCAGGGAGTACCTGGTTTGGCAGTTCGGGCTGGACTGTACCCATGAGGCACTGGGTCAAGACTGATTTGCATATAGCGGGTCTAAACTGGAGTGGCATGGTGAACAAAAGAACAATGGATTTAACCCAGATCTCTTGACTGGGGGGTGAATGTCTGATTTGCTCTGCATTCAGTCCAACATCTGTGTCTTTTCCTTTCTCCAGGGTGGGCATAGACCTCGTTGGCCCATTGGTCTCCTCTGTACGTACCTACCAATACATTCTCGTCCTTGTCGACTATGCAACACGCTACCCAGAAGCCATTCCACATTACAGCCTTACAGCATGACCACAACTGCAGTAGACCATGCGATTATTGAGTTCTTCTCAAGGGTGGGACCCCCAAGGAGCTGCTTACTAACCAGGGGGCTCCATTTATGTCCAAATTAAACAGATTTGCACCATCTTGGATATAACCCAAATTCGAACCTCCATTTACCATTCACAGACGGATGGGCTGCATAACCAAACCATCCTAAAAAACTGATATCCGAAACAGCAAGGTATAGGGAGCGAAAGCTTCCTCTAGTATTATATGCTCTTCGTACCGGTACACAGACAAAGTATCGATTTTTAAATATCGATATACAAAAATATCGAAGTTTAAATATCGATATACAAAAATATCGAAGTTAAGTAATATCGACAGTCTAAATATCGATATTGGTATGATATCAGTAATATCGAAGTTGTAAATATCGATGTCAATAATATCGAAATTAATAACTTTGATGTTACTAATATCAATTTTTAAATAAATTTAGTGTATATTATATTGTATTTATTATGTTTTATTATTTATTTTTAATGTAATTTAATTAAATATTGTCTTTTACTACTGTAGCGGGTTGTGGGTTTCTAGGGGAATAGGGTGGGAAGTAATTTAATTATGTTAAATTAATTATTAATTAGTAGGAATTATTAATTAATTAATTGAGAATGTATTTTTAATTATTTTAATTAATTGATTAATTGATAAATATGTTCTGTAGCGGGTTATGGGTTTATAGGGGAATAGGGTGGGAAGTAATTTAATAATAATTAATTAATTGATATATGTTTGTACATATTTTAATTAATAATTAATTGGTAATTAATTTCTATTAATTAGTTAATTAATTATTAAAAATTTTAACATATTTATAATTATTAATTAGTTGGTAATTATTTAATATTAATTATTTAATTACATTATTTATAGTAATTTTTTTATATATAATTTATTGTTATTCTTAATTAATTGGGCACAATAATATTAATTATTAAATTAAATTAATTACAGCAAATGTGCTAATATATTTACTTTATTGTTATTGTTAATTAATAATTAATTGGTAATTAAATAATATTAATTAATTTTGGGTACAGGGGTATTTTTAGGGTTCAGGGTCAGTTTTCAGTTCATGGGTAAAGGGGTATTTTTAGGGTTCAGGGTCAGTTTTCAGTTTTTGGGTAAAGGGGTATTTTTAGGGTTCAGGGTCAGTTTTCAGTTTTTGGGTAAAGGGGTATTTTTAGGGTTCTGGGTCAGTTTTCAGTTTTTGGGTAAAGGGGTATTTTTAGGGTTCTGGGTCAGGTTTCAGTTCATGGGTAAAGGGGTATTTTTAGTGTTCAGGGTCAGTTTTCAGTATTTGGGTAAAGGGGTATTTTTAGGGTTCTGGGTCAGTTTTGGGTTTTTGGGGTACAGGGATATTTTTAGGGTTCAGGGTCAGTTTTGGGTTTTTGGGGTACAGGCGTACAGGGTAAAAACAAAAAAATATTACATTAAATCAAATAAATTAGATGAAAAAAATTAAAATTACTTTACATTTTTAAGTGTTTTATTTATTTTAAATGTATATGTATTAGTTTTAATTTTGTTTTAATATTTTTATTTAAAAAGTTGTAAAATTATATGTTTTTAAATATTATTTTTACATTATTATTAATACATTTAAAAAAACGATATTTTTGATTCTGATATTTTTGTACTACGATATTATTTTTTCGATATTTTTGTACTTACC
This sequence comes from Lissotriton vulgaris, assembly GCF_964263255.1. Lineage (NCBI taxonomy): Eukaryota > Metazoa > Chordata > Amphibia > Caudata > Salamandridae > Lissotriton > Lissotriton vulgaris. The sequence goes on from NW_028246679.1 coordinate 141,400, forward strand.
TTAATGAAGATAGGATTCCGATATTTTTGCTGTCGATATTTTTGCTCCGATATTTTTGCATGTCGATATTCTGTCTGTCGATATTATGTCAGACATTCCTTCGTACCCGGGCACAATCATCCACTGGGTACAGTCCCATTGAATTTGTTTTTAAAACAGCCTGGAACCTTACTGGATATGGCAGCCGAACCGTGGGCGAAGAGGATGAGGGGCAAGGACACCTAGAATACACTATCAACCTCAAGGGGAAAGTCCATAGTCCATGGGTGGAGGTGCATAACAAGACTGATAAAACGAGAGAACTAAGGGGGGATACAGTCCTGGTCTTGCTTCCATCTTTGGTTAATAAACTATTAGCACGCAGGCAAGGACCATGCAAAATAGTATCACGAATCACACCTGTGAATTATAAGCTGTCCATACCCTAAAGGCGTACGGGTGAACAGATCTTTCATGTCAATCTTCTCAAGATATGGGAAAGTGATCATAAAACAGCAGAGGGAGGCATCCTCTGCCATGTCTTTAAATGACTTACAACCTTTAGAGCTAGCTTTCATTCCTGAGGATAGGGGCTCTGTGAAGGGACCTCAATCCAGCTGGGGGATTCTCAAAACATTACCCAGAAACATCAGGCAAAAAAACTCATCAGGCAGTACAGGGGTGTCTTTTCCACTGCACCGGGTCGAACCAAGCTGGTGTATTATGGTCACTGACAGTCTACGACCCTATTGAATCCCAGAAGCGCTTAGGGAAGCAGTAGAAAAAGAAGTAAAGAACATGTTGAGGGATGATATTTTTGAACCATCCAATAGTGCACGGTGTTGTCAAGTGGTATTAGTATCAAAACCCAATGGTAGCATTAGATTCTGCATAGATTTTAGACAATAGAATAGCAGATCAAAATTTGACACCTATCCTATGCTCTGGTTGGAAGAATAGATTGAGAATCTGGGGTGAGCCTCTTACATCATCCTCCTTGACTTAATCAACGGATATTGGCAGATCCCCCTGAAGCCATCAGCCTTAGAGGAAACAGCATTTTCCTCACCTACTGGACTCTACCTTAAAGTCTTACATTTTGGCCCCCTTGGGGCACTAGCTACCTTTCAGAGACTCATGGATATCCTTCTTAGGCCACATAAGGGCTATGCAGCTGCCTTCGGACACTCTTGCTCCTGAAGTGAGCCCTGCTCCTGCAGTGACACTCCCTGCCACTCCCTAGTCCTCTCCAGACACTCCTTGTCCCTCTGACGCACCCAGCCCTTCCAACACTCTTCTAGTGACACCCCCTGCCCATCTAGTTGCACCCCCTGCCCATCTAGTGACACTCCTTTCCCCTCTTGTGACACACCATTACTTCCTGACTCTCCCTGACTGTCTCATGAGACTCCATTTCTACATGCCTGACACCATAGGGCTCTCCCCTGATTCTTTCTATTGTCTGACAGACCACTCCACTGACATCCCACACCCCCTTCTACTGCACCCTCAAGTCCAATATTTGTGCTGTCCTCTCCACTAAACCCACTACAATATCTTATCTCCAGGTGCCAACGGAAGAGTGTGACCTACGGATCCCCACCCAGGACAATCCACCTGCACTTCATGCACACAAAAGGCCAGATTAGCACCAGTTGTGTTACAACCACTGCAACAGGTGGTCCCACAGGGTGCATCTGAAGCTCCGCCTCCAGGTGCCTACGGAGGAGCGTGATGTAGGGATCCCCACCCAGGACACTTGAGCACCTGCACTCCATGCACACAAAAGTCAGATTAGCAACAATTGGTTTACAACCAGTACAACGGCTGGCCCCACAGGGCGCCTCAGAAGCTCCGACCCCAGTTGCCTATGTGAGATCCCCACCCAGGGCACTCCAGCTGCACTCCATGCACACCAAAGGTAAGATTAGCACCAGTTGTGTTACAGCCAGTGTGATGGGTGGTCCACGATGGTATCTGAAGCTCCGCCTCCAGGTGCCTACGGAAGAGTGTGACCTACGGATCCCCACCCAGGGCACTCCAGCTGCACTCCATGCACACCAAAGGTAAGATTAGCACCAGTTGTGTTACAGTGTGATGAGTGGTCCCACGATGGTATCTGAAGCTCCGCCTCCAAGTGCCTACGGAAGAGTGTGACCTACGGATCCCCACCCAGGGCACTCCAGCTGCACTCCATGCACACAAAAGGCCAGATTAGCACCAGTTGTGTTACAACCAGTGAGCAGTAGCACCACGTCAAGGTTCTGACCATCGCTACTGACCAGGCACACCATTCATACTGGACAACGAAAGCCAACCCCACACACTCTCATTCACACCATTCATAACCCAAGGACTCAAGCGTACGCTGGGAAGCCCCCTCCGGGACCCCTCAACGTATCGCGGCAGATCCAGGACACAAGCTGGAGCTCTGAGAAGGGGCCAAAGCGACAATGCAGCAGGGGCCAAGGTGAGCCCCTACCTGGCCGTTCCCAGGGTGGAGGAGAAAAGTCCAGAGTGGGAGGGCATCCCTACATAGAGGGCATACCCACCTACTTCCAACACTGATGCCCTCCGCAGCCTGCAGCCCTCACTGTCCATCACTGGATGTTTCACTGGCCACCTCTGGATATATAGGGATGGAGGAGTGACATCACAAAGGAGTGACATCACAGAGGACGGCGGGGGACAGGATGCACAGATATGGGCAAGGGGAGTTACATCACAGAGGGAACAGGGGGATAGGATATGCAGCCCTAGGGGAGTGACATCACAGAGGAAGGAGGGGACAGGATGTACAGATATGGGCGAGGGGAGGGACATCACAGAGGAGTGGTGGCCAGTATATTCAAGCTTAGGGGAGTGACATCACAGAGGAAGTGGGGTAGGATACACAGGCCTGGGAAAGTGACATCACAAAGGAAGGGGGGCAGTATATGTAGGCCTGGGAAAGTGACATCACAGAGGAAGTGGGGTAGGATATACAGGCCTGGGGGAAGTGACATCACAGAGGAAAGGGGGACGGGTACAAATTTCTTTATTGACAGAACAATGTATGCGACCAGTGAGGCTACAATCTCGGCACCCACTGCTGAGAATGCACACCCCAACGTTCTCCCCAGCGGGGTTGCGAGGATGGCACCCTGTAAGAAACTGGCGCAATATATACTGCACTAAAGTGAGGTATAGTGCGCATAGAGTCCAAGGGTCTCCAGAGGTTTGGCAGAGGCTAAAGTTAGATAGAACCTTACTCTCTATTTGTGGTAGCTTGGTCGAGCAGTAAGGCAGCACCAGAGGACAGTCCGAAGCATTTGATGTACACACTCAGTCAGCAAATGGTCTCACACACTCAAGGACTGAACTCAAGGCCAATTGTTTTTTATAAAAAAATATACTGTTGTTTTATTTCTAGATCCAAGCAAGCCAGGTGCAGGAAGGCATAAAAATACTTTTCAGTTGTAAATTACTTGTATGAAAACAGTTCAAAATAGCAGAGTAACTTGTACTGGTTTTGGTTGCAGTTTTAAGAAAGCAGTTTGCAACACATTGCACGAATAGTACATTCAATTGAATGGGCTTTTTAAGTAAAATGCAGTTCATTACTTTTCAGATTACTTTTGCTAACACAGGACTGGATCCTGGATTCAGTCCTGGGACATTTCCTGAAAACAGGTTAGTAAATGCGTTTTGGTTAAAGGTACGATTTTTAAGGAATATTATTGCATTTCAAAAGTTGACACTTTGAAACTTTTTCACATAGAATCACCAATGTTATCCTACGGGAGGAAATTCACTTAGGAGGTAAGTTAGGTTATCATAACTTTTCCTGGATTCAGCACTAGGACATTTCCTGAAAACAGTTGAGAAAAGACGTTTTGGTTATTCGGCTGATTTTTAAGGAATATTTGCAGTTTTCAAAAGTCGACACTTCAAAACTTTTTGGGGGAAAAGTGTCAATGTTTTCCTATGAGGAAAAATGAGTTATTGGTTTCAAGGTAAGTAATCGGTCTTTTGAGTTAGGGTTCTGGGGTTAGACTCGGGGGTCTCCTAGGGTCAGTGAGGCACTGTTGTTGCACCCTCAGCGGCACTTGGGCGGCCGGGTGCAGAGTGTTGAGGCCCAATGTTATCCAACGGGGGATAGGGGGACTTCGGTTGGTGGCGGGTGGCAAGCAGGCCACAGGGTTGTGGGAGCAAAGCTTCTAGGGCTAAACTCAGGGCATGTTAGGGACCAAGTTAGCACCAAAGGGGCACCCTCAGCGGCGCTAGGGCAACCGGGTGCAGGGTGCTGTTTTGAGGCCGGAAGCCCTGTTGATTTCAATGTGAATTCTCTGGGACAAAGAAACAAGGCAGGCTCGGGGACAAGGATCTTCCAGGAGTGACCACCACTTTGATGGGTAAGTTGGAATGTCGTGGGTTGGTTAGGCACCACTGGGTTGGTCACACATGGCCTTGGGGCGTCGGGTGCAGGGGTGCCTTTGGACGTCTGATTTTCTTACCCACTCTGGTCGTGGTAGGGGTGTCCTCTGGATTTAGGCTGAAGGTGTAGTCTGGAGGCAGGTCAGGGGTCGCTGGATCTCGGGTCAGGATCGCCGGGGGGACCTCCTCGTGGTGTTTGTTCACTCATACACGGGCCGGGCTCGACGGGTGCAGAGTGTGCTGGATTCGCAGTTTGTAGCTGGCACCAGAAGCTGCAGTTCAAACACGTCCGGTGTTCACGGGAGAAACAGCTTGGGAAGTAAATGCAGGCAGGTCCTCTGGAGTTTTTGAGGTTGCTGGCCGCTGGACATGCCGGGATTTCGCAGGAGCAGGTTCATGGGAAAACATGCCTGTAGGGCTGGGGCCAAGTCAGTGGGCGTCGTCCTCCAGCTTCTCGTCCTTCTTCTTTTCTTGTTGTTGCTGGATCTGAGGAAGGAAGGTTCTGAGGTTCCGTGACGGTTCTGTGATGACTTGAACCCGTGTTTTCAAGTTTGTCGGAAATACCTAATATTGGTATCAGTGAACCGCAAATGATCCATTTAGTATATCCTAGTGTTTTCGCTACGCTACGAGCAAGAGCACTCCTTCCATTGACATATTTCTGATATACCCATGGCATCCATCTTAGATCAGGGCCGCCATTTTGTGTTTCCTTGCCCTCACATATGCAATAGCCTCTGATCACTTCATTCACTCCACTTTGATTAAGGACACGTAGCCTTAGCCGGAGATTCACCTCTTACATGACACGTGCACCTTAAACCAGATCACGCTGTAGCTGCATGACTCGACAAAGGCTGCCTCCTCTGCCCGAGGCCAGTCCTGCCAAACTGGTCTTCGTGTCCATTGTACCTGATCATGATTAGGCGGCCGAAGCCGGTAGCCTTGCCCATTTACAACCCACAAACATCCCTTATCCCACTTTTCTATCTTCCACACCTGGCTCTGTTTCTTTCTTTCTGAACCTTTATTAGGGGGAGGTAACGAACTTTACGATGAGGCGGTCCGGGTCCTGAATGCAATATTGACAGGGAATTGTGACAAACTAGTGGGAACCCCTCTCTTCGCAATGTTTGGCCTCAGATATTATCGACGGTTCCTGTGTAACGTCAAATATTTATTGTTTTTGACACAAAGGTTTTGGGAATGTATTACATGTAAAGAATTTGCCCCTAGCATAAAAAACCGTATATAAGGAGCAACCCACTTTGTACAAATCGAACAGGCTCCTAGTCTCTGCCCGTGTGTAGATTCTGTGACTTCTGTGTCCCTGCAGTAATAAACCTTTGGTCTTTGACGCCACCATCGAGAAGCCCGTGTTTCTGTTCATTTGTGCACCAAGGCAGGTGGAACTCCGGGGTCTTTGGGTGTTGTACCCTGACACCTCTGGACGGAACCAAAAAGTCCAGAACTCCAATTGGCGCCCAACGTGGGGCGACGTCATTCGGTACCGGTCCAAAAGCCTGAAGAGTTCGAGAAGCTTCGTGTGAAGATTCCTGAGGGAGGCGCCCCACTTCATCGATCCCGGCATATCGCAAAAGTGGCCCGAAGTTCTCTTCCACGAGGGTTTCCCGTTCAGGACGGCTGCAGTGGGCCGTTGCCTTGACCGTCGCCCTGTCTTGGACCCGAAGTGGTGCAGTCCTTAGTACGGCGAAACGTGACGGGTTTCTCCTTGGTGACGTCTTCAATGACTCAGTTAAGTATTTAGTGATAGCTAGCTGGTTACTTTGTGAGGATTGTTAAAAATCCTTGATCGGTTCTTGGTTTGGTTTGGTTTTGTTAGATTATCACTGGTTGTTCTAGTCACGATAATCTATTTGGTTTAGTTTTGGGTATCGATACATCAGTCCGTTTTGGTAGGCCTAAGTTCTTGGTTCGAGTGCACATATTTGTTCCGTGTTTGTTTGTTTTTGTGTTCCGGACTGAAAATGGTAAGTCGGAAAATGTTGTCTTGTTTTAGTTGCAACAGTGACTCGCGATTGGAGGACTCTTGTCTGGTTCCTCCGATTGGGACTCCCCTATATGATTTATATTGCAAATATGGCGTAGGTCCTATAACTTATAATGAGATATGGGTCCGCTATTGTAAAAAGGATGGTGTCCTTAGTTGGCCACTGCATGGTAGTTTTGAACAAGAGATTCTCGACAATTTAGAAGCGAAATTGTTCAAGAAGAAAGCCCGGCCGGCAATGTTTGATTCCTTCCGTTATTGGCGGAAAGAATCCAAACAGAGAGAAATGAAAAGGTTGAAGAAAGAGCAGAAAGAACAAGAAAAGTTAACTCTAGAGCAAGCGACTAAACAGTTGCAGGCTAACGAGTGTGAGAAGGCCATAGATGTAGCCATTAGAGAGCACAACTTAGCGATTGACAAGTGCTATCCTGCCTTGCCATCGAAAATGGCTAAGATACTGGAGGACTCCGACAACGATCCTCTGCTATCTTATCTGTTACGGTCACCTCCACCGTATGCACAAGGTGCTACGGCTCCGCCTGTCCCGAATGTTCAATTGCCGGTTGCTGGACAACCTGGTGCTCCTGCTCCTATCCCTCAGAATCAAGTTCCTGTACTTCCTGTGGTGAATGTAAATGTTCCTACAGCTCCTCCTCTTCCTACACTGCCAACCCCTATACCTACCTCTGTACCTACTGCTCCAGAAACTATTTTCCTCGATACTCCTACTGCTTCCTCATCTATTCCTACCTCTACTGCATTCTCTATGTCTGCGAGTGTACTAACTCCACTTTCTGTTCGTCGAAGAATCACTGATTCGGTTACTAATATGCTGTCTCCTATATATAAAACTTTGATTAAGACTCCTACTCCTGACTCTGTACAGAGACGGAGTCAGCTTCCGAGTACTGAGGAACGGGGAGTTTTAGATTCCACGGCTCTCAGATGGATTTCGAAGAGTAGAAGATATAGTACGAGAGATGTGCTAGACACATTTATGCAGTGGGGAGAACCAACACAACGCTACGTCTTTGATGAGATGTGCTCGTTATTACGTGAAGAGATAGAAGAAGACGATATCGAATCAGATTTGGAAGATTTAATTAGGGTTCAAAAGGAATTTGCTGCTGGAATGATAGTGGGTGAGAATATAAAACAAGCGATGGAACTCATTTTAAGTTTTAGGAATGATCCATCTCTTCGTTCACCGAGAGATTTAGAAAAAGGTAAAATGAAGCTAAGTCGCCAATATCCTATGAGGGAGGTTCCTCCAATTTGGCGCGAAGCAATACAACGTGATGATAATGCAGGAATTGCAGCTGCTCCAGCACAGTTCCAACGAGTGTGGATACACATTCCATGGAAGCGAGCAGAAGTGTTAGCAGTGAAACAGGCCTTGCCAGATCCGCGTAAGAATCCAGCCGGATATTACAAGGAATTAACACAGACAGTTGAGGCTTGTATAATGAACTTAGCCGACATTGATATGTTGTTTGGTAACGTAGTTCCGCAACCAGTGTGGGCTAAAATTCGTAGAGAGGATCATCAGGCTGCTTTAGGTGGTGATTGGGCAGCTATCACTGCAGCAGATGGTCAACAAATAGGTGGTGCGAAACCCGAACCTTTGATTGCTAATCTGCCAGGTAGAATAATTGATCTAATGAAGACTCTGATGCCAGCATTGCGTGTAAATTGGGACAAGTTGTCAGCATGTAGGCAAAAGAAAGACGAAAGTGTCTCGGACTTCTTCACGAGGTTCGAAGAGACTTTTGTGGATCATAGTGGTCAGGACATGAGTACAGAAGGAGGACAGAGACTGTTTGTAGATAAATTTGTGCATAATTTGTTACCTGAATTATGCAATAAATTAAAAGACTCAGAAAGTGCGTGGGCTGTATCTACGACAGCGCAAATACTTGCGACTGCGCAATACTACGAAAATAGAGATAAAGAGGAAAAGGAAAAATCAGAAAAGAAAACGAAAGATTTAAAAACTAAAGTTCTTTTGCAGCAGGCGTATCCGCCTCGCACGAATCAGACTAATACGCAGCAAAACTCATACCAAAGGGCAGATTATAGTACATCAAGACCTCAATATCAATGGAATCAGTGCGCGTACTGCAAGAAAGAGGGTCACTATAAAAATGAATGTCCGATCTTAGCGCAAAATAATGCAGCAGCAGCTCAAAGAGGTCGTGGTGGTTTTGTGCAGAATTCTAGAGGACGAGGACGAGGTACTATGCCTCCACAAACGAATGATCGTCCCTCCAATCACTTTGATCAGAGAAATGGACAATCTGTTCAGCAAAATAGATCACAGCAATATCTTGTTGAAGATTATTGTGAAGTAGAAGAGGGTTTTCAACAAAATGTGTACTAGGACAGCCATGGACAGAGAGAGGGAGTAGTATCAGTTCCAGTGGATCAGAGTGGGCCTTATGTCGCAGTAGCAACATCAGGTGTAGTCGAACCGTTTCTGTTGGATACTGGTGCCGCAAAAAGTTCTATCATGCATGCGAAACTCCCTGGCGCACCTTTGTCTGGCTCAACCAATGTTTCAGTAGGTTTTTCAGGCGCCCCTGTGTACAACCCGATATCTGGTCCTTTGTCTATTTCTGTTGGACCGTGCCAATTGAAAGCACCCCTGATTTTGACGACAGGTTGTAATGAAAATCTGCTTGGTTTAGATTTGTTAAAACGACTATATGCGACATTGTACTGTTCTCCGGAAGGAGTACAGCTTACACTGGGTAAAAATATCACCTCTCCGATGTACTTGTCAATGGACGCACTCCCGCCAGAGCTACGTTCACTCCCTGATTCTCTTTGGGCGACTGGTCCTAATGATGTAGGTCTCCTAGAAATTCCACCGTATGTAGTAACTTTGAAAGCAAATGTGAAATTTCCAAGAATTCCCCAGTATAAAATATCGAGTGAAGGTGAGCGTGCACTTTTATTGATTGTGCAAGACTTGATTAAGAAGGGTGTGGTTGAAGAAACTAGAGGAAATGTCTGTAACAGTCCTGTATTACCGATTCTGAAGCGAACTGACCCTACAAAACCTCCAGTTTATAGGTTTGTCATAGACCTTAGAGAAGTTAATAAGATTGTAATTCCGCAGTTTCCTGTAGTGCCAGACATTACTGCCTTGTTAACATTGATACCTGCTACAGCTACATGGTTCTCAGTTATTGACCTAAAGAATGCTTTCTTTAGCATTCCGATAGCCGAAGAAAGTAGGGATATTTTCGGCTTCTGTTTAGGAGGTCGAAGTTTCAGATTTAAACGCGCTCCACAAGGCTATTGTGAAAGTCCATCCATTTACAGTCAAGCCTTAAAAGGTCAGCTAGATTCTTTTGTCCTTCCTCCAGGTTCTGCCCTAGTACAGTACGTAGACGATCTTTTAGTGGCTGCCGATGACAAGGAAACTTGCAAAGCAGCTACAATTTCCCTATTGCATCATTTGTCTAATTTGAATCATAAGGTGTCTCCTTCCAAGATGCAATACTGCTGCCAAGAAGTGACCTACCTAGGTCATCTCTTGTCAAAGGAGGGAAGAAAGTTGACCCCAGAAAGAATAAAAGCAATTACACAGATGAGTGTTCCGCGCACACAGAGAGAGGTACGTGCCTTCCTAGGTATTACCTCTTACTGTAGGCAGTGGATCCCAAATTTTTCTCTTTTAGCGAAACCATTGGTAGCTTTGACTGGGAAAAATGTTCCGAGTCCGGTGCCATGGTCTGATGAATGTCAAGAGAGTTTTACTGAATTACGAAAAGCATTGTGTTCAGCTCCTGTATTGGGTACACCTGATTATAGCAAGCCATTCACGCTCTACGTTCACGAAAGAGAAGGTTGCGCGTTGAGTGTTCTGACACAGAAGTTTGGTGATAAACAACGCCCTTGTGCGTATTTTTCATCAACATTAGATCCGGTAGCTAGAGCGTTACCTAGTTGTTTGAGGGCTACAGCGGCAGCTGCGGCTTCCATTCGACAATCTGCTGGTTTGGTGATGAACAATATGCTAGTGGTCATGGTTCCTCATGCAGTGGATACACTCATGAACCGAACGAAGACACAACACCTTACTAGTGCGAGATTATCTGGTTACGAGCTGACATTATTAGCGAGTCATATTCAGATCAAAAGATGCAATGTATTGAATCCAGCAACATTGTTGCCGACTGATCAAGAGTCGAGTGATTCTGAGCCACATGACTGCTATTTCAAAACGGAGGAAGAGACAAAAGGACGTATCGATTTGAAAGATACTCCCCTATCCGACCCAGATGGTACGCTGTATGTGGACGGGTCATGTTTTAAATTGGAGAATGGTGACGTGACTGCTGCTTACGCGGTAACGACTTTGAAGACGATTGTGGAGACTGCAAGAGTGAGTCAGAATTCTGCCCAAGCTGCAGAATTAATAGCTCTAACGAGAGCGTGTGTCTAAGGGAAAGAGAGTGAATGTGTTTACAGATAGTCAGTACACATTTGGCGTGGCCCATAGTTTTGGCCGTTTGTGGAGAGAAAGAGGTTTCATTACGTCCCATGGGACTAAGATCCAACATGGTCAGCTAGTTAGCGACTTGTTGGAATCTCTAACCTTGCCGACTGAAGTTGCGATTGTGAAGTGCAGTGCTCATAAAGCAATCACGGATGATGTTGGTCGTGGGAATGCCTTTGCTGATGAAACTGCTAAACAGACAGCTAGAGACACGATGAGTAGAATGTATGTTGCTACGTCTGCAAGATGGATTGCTGAGTCTGGAATGTGTGAGGACACTATGGAAAGTGTGAAAGAGATTCAGAAAGAAGCGACTGAGGAAGAGAAACGTGTATGGAGAGAAAGTACGGGCAAGTTGGACTCGAATGGATGTTGGATTGATTTGACAGAACAGCAGCGCTGGATGTTGCCTGATGCGTATGTGCTTGCAGTAGTGACGATGGCGCATGGAGTTGCGCATATAAGTTCTAAAGGGATATGTAAGATGTTGGCTCCGGTCTGGAAGAATGAGGGAATCAATAAGTGTGCAGAGAGAGTGGTGAAAAATTGCATGGTGTGCTTGATGCATAATCCTGGCAAGGGAACTCCAACTCCAGCTGGTCATTTCGCTCCTCCTTCCTGCCCCTTTGAAGTGATTCAGTTAGACTTCATTCACATGGAACGCTGCAACAATTTAAAGTACGTCCTGGTGGTAGTTTGTGCTTTTTCCAGGTGGATAGAAGCATATCCACTAAAAGACAACACTGCCCTATCAACTGCCAAAATTCTTCTCAAGGAATTTTTCCCTAGGTATGGAATGCCACGGATTGTATGGTCAGATAACGGAAGTGAGTTTATAGGGAAAGTTATGCAGAGTGTGTGTGCCGGTCTAGGATTGAAACAAAAATTCCATAGTGCAAACCATCCCCAATCTGCTGGTTTAGTCGAGGGTTACAATGGCACTCTGAAGCTTAAGATAGCCAAAATACAAGCATCCACAGGTTTAGCTTGGCCAGACGCACTTCCTTTGGCCTTGTTATCAACGAGAGCAACAGTGCATTCTAGAATAGGGCTTTCTCCATACGAGATTGTGTTTGGCCGCCCGGCAAATATCTGGGGTGTGCCAAGGCCTAAACAATTTTGCTCCATTGAATATCCTATGTTGATAGACTACCTTTACGACTTGACTGCTAAATTGAGTCTTATTCATCAACAGGTCTTCGATGCTTTGCCAAAACCTCCGGAGAGTCCAGGGCATCAGCTGAAACCCGGCGACCACGTGGTGGTCAGAAACTTCGCGAGGACAAAGAATCTTCAGCCTCGCTACATCGGCCCCTTCCAGGTCCTACTGGCAACGAGGACAGCCGTACGTGTCGCTGGCCGTAAGCACTGGATTCACGCTTCTCACGTAAAGCGTGTTCCATTGCCACTGCCTTACGACGACTGGGTGAAGAAGGGAATTGGTGCCTCCGAATCTGAAATCACTCCGAAGTTTATTCCTTTCAGCGATGCCGATTTGATTACTGACACTTTGAAACTTGACTCTCCTCCTGAAAAGACTCCTTTGAACACTGAACGTTTGTCTCCAGCATCAGAAGAAACTTTGCTATCTGCGAACTTAAACTCTGCAACAGCTGCTAGTGATACATTATTTTCCGATCAGACAGTACCAGCGAAGAAGAGATACAACCTTAGAAGCCATAAAAAGGACAAATAAAGCAGGCAACTGCATATTGTGATTTTGATATATTGAACTTTTGCCTTCAGCCAGGAAGTTTGCTATTGTTTATTGTTTTTAAAATTGCCTTGCCGTCTGGGTAGCCGTAGGGTCGTGGCTGTGTGCCTAGTTTGAATTTGCAGGGGTCTGACACAAGGTCGATCTTTCTGTTAGTTCTGGGAACTCCCAGGGCTGATAGAGGCATTTTCATCTACGTACACATCATCAGTGGTCGCGAGCGGGTTGTAGAAGATGGAGCTTCCTGCGCTGCAACGAAAGAATGTGATTTACGTTCGCAGAAACAGACTTAATAGAATTCTTCACAGCAAATGTTTCTTGATGCAATGTGCCGTTACATTCTTGATTGTTTTAGCAACATTGGTGGGTGGAATCGTCTTTAGCATAAATTTGATTTTTGTGCCAGTTTCTACAGTACCTCCCCTTGATTCTGCTATTTCTACTGTTTCTTCTATACACTCTTTTCACTCGTTTCCGGAACATGAGCAAGCCAGACGCTCAGAATTCACCAACAACACTTTTGTACAGCTCTTACACCAACACCAACTGGTAGTTAACATTACAGACTGCTGGGTGTGTGGCTTGATACCTCACACTATGGATAAAGGTATTCCCTATTTGGTTTTGCCTTACAGCTATAATGGATCATTTCAGGCCTTCCAAACCATCTTTGCTTATGCCCTTGAAACTTATCCTCCACGTCCACCACGTTCCACTAAATATAACTCTGCTAACAAAGCTTTAGTCCAGGGAATTATTGACATGGTCAAGGACGTCAATAATACTCCATCATACCCTAGAGACGAATTGCGAGTATATTTAAGTTGGAATACTTCAGAGTATCGCCTTAGTTTAGGAGAAAACAAGCGTAAAAGCTCAACTCCAATCTGGGTCGTACCTCACCGAGGTCAGGTCTGTTTGCAAGGTAATGGGAGAAATCCGAGAGCTCAGCTAGGGAGGAGTGAGTGCGTAGAGACTTATGTGTTTCCGGCTAACTCTTCCCCTGCCTTTCTTACTGCTAGGGGTACCTATTTCATTTGTCGAGACAGAGCTTATACATGGTTGCCTGCCGACTTCTCAGGATCATGTTATATTGCTCGATTATTGCCTCCGACATACACTGCTTCACCTGATTACCACAGAACAAGAGTAGCAAGAGGTGTCTTCAGCAAGGAAGATACCGCTGGTCAGGAAGCCGGAGACTTCTTTAAAGGCTTCCTTCCGTTCTGGGGACCTATGGCCAATAGTAGAAACATACGTCAGCTAACACGGGTAGTTGAATCTACTATTACGGAAACTGCTGGTGCCCTTAGCAATCTGACAGCTGAGCTTCAGGCGGATAGGCTCATGACGTTGCAGAACCGTATGGTTCTAGACGTTATACTTGCAGATCGAGGTGGGGTATGCAGAATGATCCAATCGAGCTGCTGTGTCTTTATTCCTAATAATGCTCCAACAGTCTATGAGGCGATCTCTAAGTTGCACAAGATTTCAGACTCCATACATGTAGACAAAGGAAACTGGTCCTTCATGGAGTGGTTTTGGACTCTGATCTCAGCGTGGGGATGGAAGGTTCTAATGGTCATTGGTGTCATCCTAGTATTCCTATTCTCATGTTGTCTGATTATCCAGTGTGGTCCTGCTCTGTGTAGTCTTTGCGCTACGACTTGTCTCAGAAAACCACCTGCGTTTGGAGAAAAGACACGAGAAAGGATGATGATACAACAACATGTCACTGACCTGATGAACATAGAACTAGATTCTGACATAGACTGAGTAATTGCCTATGTAAGGGCAAAAGGAGGGTCTGAGGTTCCGTGACGGTTCTGTGACGACTTGAACCCGTGTTTTCAAGTTTGTCGGAAATACCTAATATTGGTATCAGTGAACCGCAAATGATCCATTTAGTATATCCTAGTGTTTTCGCTACGCTACGAGCAAGAGCACTCCTTCCATTGACATATTTCTGATATACCCATGGCATCCATCTTAGATCAGGGCCGCCATTTTGTGTTTCCTTGCCCTCACATATGCAATAGCCTCTGATCACTTCATTCACTCCACTTTGATTAAGGACACGTAGCCTTAGCCGGAGATTCACCTCTTACATGACACGTGCACCTTAAACCAGATCACGCTGTAGCTGCATGACTCGACAAAGGCTGCCTCCTCTGCCCGAGGCCAGTCCTGCCAAACTGGTCTTCGTGTCCATTGTACCTGATCATGATTAGGCGGCCGAAGCCGGTAGCCTTGCCCATTTACAACCCACAAACATCCCTTATCCCACTTTTCTATCTTCCACACCTGGCTCTGTTTCTTTCTTTCTGAACCTTTATTAGGGGGAGGTAACGAACTTTACGATGAGGCGGTCCGGGTCCTGAATGCAATATTGACAGGGAATTGTGACAAACTAGTGGGAACCCCTCTCTTCGCAATGTTTGGCCTCAGAATCGACGGTTCCTGTGTAACGTCAAATATTTATTGTTTTTGACACAAAGGTTTTGGGAATGTATTACATGTAAAGAATTTGCCCCTAGCATAAAAAACCGTATATAAGGAGCAACCCACTTTGTACAAATCGAACAGGCTCCTAGTCTCTGCCCGTGTGTAGATTCTGTGACTTCTGTGTCCCTGCAGTAATAAACCTTTGGTCTTTGACGCCACCATCGAGAAGCCCGTGTTTCTGTTCATTTGTGCACCAAGGCAGGTGGAACTCCGGGGTCTTTGGGTGTTGTACCCTGACACCTCTGGACGGAACCAAAAAGTCCAGAACTCCAGTTCAGGTTGCCCCTAAACACTAAATTTAGGGGCGTTACAGGTAGGTAAAGGGAAGGGACCAATGGGTCCCTTCCCTGGGGTGGGTATACCCCCTATTCTGCCACTATCTAGTGGAAGGGGGGCAGGAGCCTGTCACTGGTTGGCTGGGTCCCCCCATCCACAAGATGGCAGTGACTCGAGGTTGTGCTTCACCTCGCCTCCCCCACCCTAGGGGTGGAGTTGGCAGAGGTGGGCACACCTCTCTTCCTCACTTTGTTTTTCCCACTGCGTCTCCCGCCCAAAGTGGGGGGTAGAACTAGTGGGGACCAGTTGCTGAGTACAGCAAGTGGTCTGGAGAGGCTCACAAAGGCGGTATGCCTTTGAAGCTTCTCCTTCAGGCATCCTGCCCATCCTGGGGGAGGAGGCTTGGCACCTCGTCCCAGGATGGGCATTTTTTCAGGCCCGAGAGCGGCAAGCTCTCAACCCAGGAGTCCAGAAACATGTCTGGGGTGGCAGCCCCGGCAGCCACTCAGTCAGGTCACTGTGAGTTGGTCTAGTTTCAGGGGGCCTCTCTAAGACGCCCTCTATCATGCATTTTATATTAAATCCCACTCTGGCATCAGTGCGGGTTTAATGTGCTGATAAGTTTGATACCAAACTTCCCAGTCTTCAGTGTAGCCATTATGGTGCTGTGGAGTTCGTAATGACAACCTCCCAGCACCATATACTCTTAATGGAATCACTGCACTTACAGTGCCCAGGATTGGCCCTGGGTACTGTAGGGGCACAGGGCTTATGCACCTGTACCCTAACCACTGGCATAGGACACCCAGCTAGAGGGGTGGCTGGTCTAGGCCAGGGCAGTGGGTTCTGGGCACGGCACACAGGGAGTTGTGCCATGTCGACTCTTCACTAAGTGAAAGAACCTGGAAAGTCCATCTGCATTGGCATGGGCAGTCCCTGGTCGGTGTTCCACTTCAAAGTCCATTCCCTGTAGGGAGATGGACCATCTTAGTAGTTTTGGATTTTCCCCTTTCATTTGCATTAGCCATCTGAGAGGTCTGTGGTCAGTTTGAACCAGGGAGTGATTTCTAAACAGGTAGGGCCTCAACTTCTTCAGGGACCAAACCACAGCAAAGGCCTCCCTCTCAATGGCACTCCAACGCTGCTCTCTGGGGAGTAGCCTCCTGCTTATAAAAGAAACAGGTTGGTCTTGGCCTTCCTCATTGGTCTGGGATAGGACCGCTCCTATCCCCAGCTCAGAGGCATCAGCCTGCACTATGAACTGCTTGGCATAGTCTGGAGCTTTTAGAGTTGGTGCTGAGCACATTGCTTCTTTTAGGGTGGCAAAAGCCTTTTGGCAGCTAACAGTCCAGTTTACTTTCTTGGGCATTTTCTTGGAGGTGAGTTCTGTGAGGGGAGTCACAATGGACCCATATCCCTTCACAAACCTCCTGTAGTACCCAGTCAAGCCAAGGAATGCCCTGGCTTGGGTCTGGGTTGTTGGAGCTGCCCAGTCCAGGATGGCCTGGATCTTGGGCTGTAAGGGCTGTACCTGGCCTCCACCAACAAGGTGGCCCAAGTACACCACAGTGCCCTGCCCTATCTGGCATTTGGATGCCTTGATAGTTAGGCCTGCCAGGTGGAATTAAAGACAGCAATATCATCAAGATAAGCTGTACTAAAGGACTCCAACCCAGCCAGGACTTGATTTACCAACCTCTGAAAGGTGGCAGGGGCTTTCTTTAAACCAACGGGCATTACAGTGAACTGATAGTGCCCATCAGGGGTGCAGAATGCTGTTTTCTCTTTGGCTCCTGGGGCCATGCCAATCTGCCAGTACCCTACAGTCAAGTCAAAGGTACTTAGGAATTTGGCTGCCCCTAGTTTGTCTATCAACTCATCTGCTCTTGGAATGGGGTGAGCATCTGTCTCAGTGACAGAGTTGAGCCCTCTATAGTCCACACAAAACCTCATCTCTCTCTTTCCACCCTGTTGATGAGGTTTGGGGACCAGAACCACTGTGCTAGCCCAGGGGCTCTCAGAGGGTTCAATAACCCCCTACTTCACTTTGATGCTTTCCTTGACTTAATCTGATTGTCGATAGATTTTGTTTTTGACAGGTGCTCTGTCAACACGTTCCACATCATGGGTACACCAGCTGGTCAGACCAGGGGTCAAGGAAAAGATGCTAGCAAACTGCTGCAAGACTTGCTTGCAGTCAGTCTGCAGTTGGGCAGAGAGGGTGTCTGAAAAGACAACTCCATCTACTACCCCATCTTTTGAGCTGTAGACGAGGAGATCAGGGAGAGGTTCACTCTCTGATTCCTGTTCCTCATCAGTCACCATCAGCATGGTGAGGTCAGCCCTGTCATGGTAGAGCTTGAGGCGGTTCATATTGATAACCCTTTTGGGTGTCCTGCTTGTGTCCAGGTCCACTAAGTAAGTGACTTCACTCTTTTTTCTCCAGGATAGGGTAAGGGTCACTCCATCTATCTTGGAGGGCCTTGGTGCCCCTGGCTCCCAACCCCACACCTGTTGCCCAGGCTGAAATTCAACCAGTGCAGCTTTTTGGCCATACCATTGCTTCTGCAGCTCCTGGCTGGCCTCAAGATTCTTGGATGCTCAGTCATTCTGGACCATAGTCCACAATGTCTTGCTTGAGGTCTTGGAGATGCCTCTCCCAACCCTCTTTCACAAGACAGAATGGTCCCCTCACAGGTCAAAGGGGGAAACCCTACTCCCTTCTGTGGCACTTCTCTGTAAGTGAAAAGCAGGCATGGCAACAGGACATCTCATCTCCTCTTGAGCTTTTCAGGGAGTCCCATGATCATGCCTTTCAATGTCTTGTTGAATCTCTCAACAAGTCCATTGTTTTCTGGGTGATATGGTGTAGTAAACGTGTACTGCACTCCACACTCCTTCCACATGTGTTTCAGGTAAGCAGACATGAAGTTGGAACCTCTGTCTGAAACCACCTCCTTAGGAAACCCTACCCTGGTGAAGACACCCAGGACGGCCTTGGCTACTGCAGGAGCTGTAGTTGTCCTACGTTTAATTGCTTCAGGGTACCTAGTAGCATGATCCACTACCACTAGAATGAATTTGTTCCCTAAGGCTGTGGGAGGTTCAAGTGGACTCACTATGTCCACATCTACCCTTTCAAAGGGAACCCTCACCACAGTCAGTGGTGGGGGGGGGGGGATTGGGTGGCCACCTGTCTTGCCACTGGCTTGACAGGTAACACAGGAGCTGACAAACTCCTTCACATTTTGGTGCATATGGGGACAGTAAACGTGACTCACTAGCCTTTCCTAAGTTTTGGTTTGGCCCAGATGTCCAGCTAGGGGGATGTCATGAGCTAAAGTTAGGAGGAACGCCCTATACTTCTGTGGCACTACCACCCTCCTGCCTCAGTGTACAGTAATCCCTCTTCCCAATAAGCTCTGTGGGTACCACTGACATCTCCCTGTGCTTCTGAAACAGCTTCCTGTCTCAGGCTTTCAAGAGTGGGACAGTCTTGCTGACCCTGGCACATCTCTTCCCCAGAGGGTCCCCCTGGACCCAAGAGTTCAACTGGTATGTTAAGGGTCAAGCTCCATGGGCTCAGTTCCCTCTGGGGTGTCCAAGTCCTCTCCCTGAGGAGAGGGGTCCTGGTTTGTTTGCTGTACAGAAGCTAGTCCCCCAGTCTTCTTACCTTTTCTCTTGGTGGGTTGGGCCATACTTTCAGGCTCCAACCCTACTTTTTCACCCTTCTTTTTGGCCTGTGCTCTTGTTTGTACACACACCAATTCAGGGATACCCAGCATTGCTGCATGGGTTTTTAATTCAACCTCAGCCCAGGCTGAGGTTTCCAGGACATTTCAAGAAGGACCCGTGGGTCTAGTTCATTTAAACATAAAAGGGTAATGAAGATCAAACGATGAATTGTTCATTGAGTATTCATTATTTATTCAACGGTTGTTGAAATTGCTGCTTCATTATTCGATCAACGTAAGATAGCCAAAATTAAATTTCCATCATCAGATAAGTCATTTAGAAGCAGATTATCACAAATCCCGATGCATTTCGGGCCACGCCCTTCTTCAGGGGATTACTCTACAAAACAATCCAAAAAGCACAATTCAATCATGTACCCATATGTCATTGCTAAAAAACTAACATAACAAAGTGCTCACGTGCAAACCATTTGATTGGAAAGAAGAGTGCAAGAATAAAGATAAACGCCGATAAGAGGGTGTGCACGGAAGTTAAAAAAATAATCAGTGTCAAATGAGGGGAAAAGTTAGAAAGTTGTCACACCGTGTGGGAAAGAGAATCACCGTGTATAAATACACGTAAAAAGTGGTAGAAAAACGTAAAGAGGAGTTAGCAGTGGAAAGATAAGGTCAAAACTAGCAGAACCCAGGTGGAAGAATTTAGACGGGGAAGGGAGTAGTCCCAAGGCGGGTACTTACTTCAAGACGAGGTTGGAAAAACTACGCGGAGTTCCACAGAGTCAGTGTTCAGTCAGTGGAGCCGCTGAACCAAAGTAAAATAAAGACGAGTGAGAGCAAAAGAGATGAAAAGAGGACTGAGAAATGAACATAGAAAGAGACGTAACCGCTAACTCGAAGGGTGAAAGGAAGGGGCCATGTTGGAAAGGAGGGTGTCATACAAAGGAAGATATCTAATTGAGAAAAACATGACTGAAAAGAGTAATACAGAAACACGAGTCAGTGAGAAAAAACAATCAAGTATAACAATGTATTACAGGTAGCATAGAAATTCCATGCGATCGTTAAGTCCATGAGGTACCATAGTGGACATAAGGCGGATCCAAAAGTTCTCTCTTTTAAGAAGGGTATTCTTATTGTTCCCAGTGACTTTGACTTGTTCAAGTATTTGAAATTTCAATTGAGCCACGCTGTGTCTGTTTTCCAGAAAATGAGAAGCCACACTGGATTTCAGGTTTTGTGTGCGAATGTTGCTTTTGTGTTCAAGTATACACACACGGATTTTTCTTTCAGTGTGTCCAATGTAGCATTTGCCACAGGGCCATTTCAACATGTAGATGACGTTGCTACTGTTACACGTAGCATTCACTCTGAGTTTAATGACATGTCCTTTCATAGGGTGGGTGGTTTTGTTCCCAGGGATACAGTTACTACAATTGCTGCAGTTGTAACAAGGTTTGAGACCCGTGTAAATAATAGGAATTGCGGTAGAAGAGGATTGGCTCAATTTTTCTTTCACATTGCGACCTCTACACATGTACAAAACGGATCACCTTTAAATACCTCAGCTCTGTGAGCTCCCCCTTCACTTTAGTTCTCTCTGATTTCTGTCCCCGGATCTCAGCACGCTCTAAAAATGAATTTTGATTCGGTCTCTGGTATGACCGACCAAAAGGCGAGTACATTTGCTTTTACAGTAGAAGATGCTGATAAAATATACGGCCTCATCCAAGACGACATCACCTCCACAGGGAATACTCGCAGCGTGGAGAGTAACATCAGACAATTACTCTACTTGTTAAAAAAACAATCCAATCAGAAACTACATGCTAGTACCTTGATTCGGTACCATCGGGCTCAACGGATCCCCCGGGGCCTTCGAGTCCCTTTAAAACCATTACTATGTAAAAATAATGCAAAATTTGTTGAGCGATGGTATTCCATCCTCAACAAGTGTTCTCTCGATCTGATCCTTTTGATCGTGGAAGAACTGTCTAAGACTCTGGAAGAACTATCCCAGGAAATCACTTGCGTAAAAAAAGAGCTGGACGATGCCATGTCACCTGAAGAACTTACCCAAATGTTGGAGGATGTGAACATCCAGATTGACAAACATACTAAGGAGACACAAGAAAGGAAATTACGTAAATTCAAGAGGGACACCATAGATTATAAGCTTGGCGAGGTGTACACCTGGGCAGAGGTGTACGCCCGCCGACGCTCCAACAAAGCTTATAATCCTTTTTCCGGTAATGAGACTTCATCTTCCGAAGATGAGAATCGACAAAGACCAACCCGCGATACACCTAATACCGAAGCTGAAACACCAAGCACATCCGCTGATACTGCGGTTCATTTTTTAGAATCGGGCCAAGCACAACAAAAAGACCCCGGGGGGGAAAAACCCGCCGAGGAAACCGAAAAAACTCCACCAGCAGCAAAAGTAAAGAAGCCCAACCGGAGAAGATAAACCCGGATAAAAATCTTGTTATCAACATCTCCTCTATGGCTTTATCGACTGAAGAAATCAACACCCTACAAAAGGGACAATCATTTGTGCCCACCACTCGTACCAACACGTTGGAGCTTGAAGTCAGTGCCTTCAAGTTAGTACGGAACATCCGTTTGAGACATTACTTTCAGAACATCTGTCCCACACCTTCGTTGGAAGAAGATATGCTCAGAGGACTTCGCCCTCACAGTACGTTTGTGGCACCTCAAAGCCATAAGATCATTGACTCTTTTGAAAATTTGATTAAACAGGAGATCTTACGTTTACCGTTTCAATCTACCATGAAATATGGGAATTTGTCCAAAAAAGAGAGAAACATTCTCAAAAAGCTAGCTGACAATCCCACCATCACTTGTCAAAATGCGGATAAAGGCGGTGCGCTGGTGATCATGGACACTACTTTTTATGAACAACAGATAGAGGCTCATATCAACGACACCAATACTTATGACACATTACCTGGAGACCCAACCTTGGAGTTTTCCAAAAACCTGGTCCAAATCATCAACTTGGCTTTTGAAAATGGTACCATCAATGATAAGACCAGAAGATTTCTGACTCCCATCAATCCCAGACCTCCTGTCATGTATATGCTTCCCAAGATGCATAAACATCCTACTAAGCCTCCCTTTCGGCCGATAGTATCCACAAGAGGAAGCATACATGAAAACACCGGCAAATTTCTAGACAGGTACCTGCAACCATTTGTGCTCAAGACTCAGTCACATGTACGTGACACCACTGATTTTTTGTCTAAGCTTGAACCATTCATGAGTGAACTCATGAACGCTGAATTGATCATGTGTACAGTGGACGTGTGTTCATGTATACATCCATCCCTCATGATGGCGGAATGGAAGCAATTGAACAAACTCTTATCACATCAGATCTGGATCCTGACTTGAAAGTTTTCCTCATGCAACTCACTATGTACACTCTGTACCATAGTTACTTTACGGTGTTAGACAAGTGGATACTACAGTTGAATGGCACTGCCATGGGTAATTCGGCAGCTCCTTGCTACGCCAACATCTACATGAAAGTGTTTGAAGAGTCACATATCTTATGCCAAAATACCCAGCAACAACATGGGGGACTGTACCTGCGGTACATTGATGACGTTTTTTTGTTATGGGAAGGTTCTACTGACACCCTAACTAATTTCTTGGAATCATGGAACAATGTTAATGAACGTATCCAATTCACTTGGGAATACAGCGACAATTGCATCCATTATTTGGATGTTGAAATACACAGACAACCTAATGAGTGGTTCACTACAATCTATAGGAAACCCACGGATAGGAATTCCACTTTACATTATAACAGTTTCCACGGACCCAATCTGAAGAACAATTTACCTTATGCCCAGTTGTTAAGAGTGAAGCGAATTGTTTCCAGTGAATCAGAAAGCAAGAAAGAACTCAGAATTACATTGGAAAGACTGAGAGCACGTGGGTATCCTACACCCAATTTGGATCTGGCAATGGAGAGGACTAACAAATGTATGAGGTCTGAACTTCTCAAACCCAAACCTAAAGAACCTTCGGACCGCATGGTTGTGGTTTCTAAATACTCCAAGATGTCCAAACAGTTTCAATATATCATTCGGAAACATTGGCCCATATTAACTTTGGAACCTGACTTTCATGGTCTATTCAGCCAACCCCCGATGTTCGCCTTCACCAGAGGTCGCAATGTGAAAGAAATATTGAGACAATCCTCTTCTACCGCAATTCCTATTGTTTACACGGGTCTCAAACCTTGTTACAACTGCAGCAATTGTAGTAACTGTATCCCTGGGAACAAAACCACCCACCCTATGAAAGGACATGTCATTAAACTCAGAGTGAATGCTGCGTGTAACAGTAGCAACGTCATCTACATGTTGAAATGCCCCTGTGGCAAATGCTACATTGGACACACTGAAAGAAAAATCCGTGTGCGTATACTTGAACACAAAAGCAACATTTGCACACAAAACCTGAAATCCAGTGTGGCTTCTCATTTTCTGGAAAACAGACACAGCGTGGCTCAATTGAAATTTCAAATACTTGAACAAGGCAAAGTCACTGGGAACAATAAGAATACCCTTCTTAAAAGAGAGAACTTTTGGATCCGCCTTATGTCTACTATGGTACCTCATGGACTTAACGATCGCATGGAATTTCTATGCTACCTGTAATACATTGTTATACTTGATTGTTTTTTCTCACTGACTCGTGTTTCTGTATTACTCTTTTCAGTCATGTTTTTCTCAATTAGATATCTTCCTTTGTATGACACCCTCCTTTCCAACATGGCCCCTTCCTTTCACCCTTCGAGTTAGCGGTTACGTCTCTTTCTATGTTCATTTCTCAGTCCTCTTTTCATCTCTTTTGCTCTCACTCGTCTTTATTTTACTTTGGTTTAGCGGCTCCGCTGACTGAACACTGACTCCGCGGAACTCCGCGTAGTTTTTCCAACCTCGTCTTGAAGTAAGTACCCGCCTTGGGACTACTCCCTTCCCCGTCTAAATTCTTCCACCTGGGTTCTGCTAGTTTTGACCTTATCTTTCCACTGCTAACTCCTCTTTACGTTTTTCTACCACTTTTTACGTGTATTTATACACGGTGATTCTCTTTCCCACACGGTGTGACAACTTTCTAACTTTTCCCCTCATTTGACACTGATTATTTTTTCAACTTCCGTGCACACCCTCTTATCGGCGTTTATCTTTATTCTTGCACTCTTCTTTCCAATCAAATGGTTTGCACGTGAGCACTTTGTTATGTTAGTTTTTTAGCAATGACATATGGGTACATGATTGAATTGTGCTTTTTGGATTGTTTTGTAGAGTAATCCCCTGAAGAAGGGCGTGGCCCGAAATGCATCGGGATTTGTGATAATCTGCTTCTAAATGACTTATCTGATGATGGAAATTTAATTTTGGCTATCTTACATTGATCGAATCATGAAGCAGCAATTTCAACAACCGTTGAATAAATAATGAATACTCAATGAACAATTCATCGTTTGATCTTCATTACCCTTTTATGTTTAAATGAACTAGACCCACGGGTCCTTCTTGTTGTGCACAGAGGTGCTCTCTCTCATTAGAGTGAGCTTTGTACCAGTTCCTTGGATTGCACACTGCTTGGCCAGACAGTGTTTCCTCTCGTAGCACACTACACATGTACAAAACGGATCACCTTTAAATACCTCAGCTGTGCGAGCTCCCCCTTCACTTTAGTTTCCAGGACATTGCCAAGTAGACATGCAGCTGGTAGCTTTGGAGAGACCACTACCTGTTTCAGGCCAGTAAACCTCCCCCCCCCCAGTCTAATGTCAACATAGCCATTGCATGGTTAGTGGTAACACTGTCAGCATTGGTGACTGGGTAAGTACGCCCAATCAAATGTTGCTCAGGGAACACCAGTGTGTCTCTCACCGTAGTGACACTGGCACCGGTATCCCTCAGAGCTTCTATCCTAGTTCCATTGATCCAACAGTACTGTAAGTATTTCTTTACGTTGGGTGGCCGCACAGCTACAGTGGCAAACTCAACTTCCCCCTCTGAAACTAGAACTGCTTCTGTGTGCATCCTGATTTGCTCTGGGCACACTGTTGATCCCATCTGTAGACGTGCTACCCCAGCTACTGTACTCGTTGAACTAGGGGCCTTGTTGGGAGCTACTGTACTTGTTGAACTAGGGGCCTTGTTGGGAGGGCGAGACTTGTCTAGAGTTAAATGTCCCAACTTTTTACAGTTTTTACACCAGGCCTTTGAAGGATCAAAGTTCTTCCCCCCTAAAGGGCTGAGGCACAAAGGGAGTAGTTTGGGACCCCCCTCCCCCCCCCCACCTGTACAGGTGTTTGGGGCCCTTTGGAAGACTCAGACTTTTTATCTTGGGGATTCCCACCACCTTTCCCCTGGGGAGGTTTTGTAACCACCTTCTTTTGGTCACCCCCAGTGGTTGTCCTCGTCACCCTAGTCTTGACCCAGTGGTCTGCCTTCTTTCCCAATTCTTGGTGAGAAATTAGACCTAGGTCTACCAAATACTGATGTAACTTTTCATTTGTTCAATTACTTAGTATATGTTCCTTCATAAACAAATTGTAAAGTCCAGAAAAATCATGCACATTGTGTCCAGTTAACCAACCATCCAGTGTCTTTCCTGAGTAGTCTACACAATCTATCCAGGATTGGTTCTGGGTTTTGTGAGCCCCCCTGAATCTCTGAATCTAATTCTATACTCCTCAGTAGTGAGTCCAAATCTCTCAATCAGAGTTTTCTTCATGAGGTCTTAGGACCCTGCATCTGGCCCAGAGAGGGTCAGAAGCCTGTCTCTGCAGTTACCAGAGAACAGTTACCACAGGAGTGCCCCCCAGAGAGGTTTCTTTACCTTTCTCATGTCACAAGCCCTCTCAAAGGCTGTGAACCATTTGGTGATGTAATCACCCTCCTCAAATTTAAGGACAATTCCTTTGGGGATCTTAGGATCACAAGACTGCTCCTTATCCTTATTATTGGTATTGCTGCCACCAGAGATGGGTGCTAAACCCATCTATTTCCTTTCCTTTTCCAGAGCTAGGAGTCTGGACTCCAGTTCTAATCTTTTGGCCAGCCTTGCTAAAAAGCTGTCCTCCTCATTGTCCTCCTCATTGGGGTTGTTCCCAATGTCCTCACTGAAGCCTATGCCAGCTGTTTGTCCTCTAGGATTCCAGGGTTTGATGATTGGAGTCAAGGGTATGGGAGCACCCGCACGCCACACAAATGATGTAGACCCAACTCATCTTCCCCTTGACCAAACCTTCATTACACACCCTGCTGGGGTTATACTGACGCTGAGGAGCAAAGACAATTGAAGGGTTCCAAAAAGGAAAAACGTATGAAAACCTGTACACCTGTAGGAGGAAGAAACTAAAACAAATATAAATGTATAAATATAAACACCCATAATAGGAACACCATTTCAAATTGTGATATAATCATTAAAACAAGAAGGTAGTTTTTTTGGCTCTCGCAGGCCACTCTGAGTTAGTTTCTATGTGGATCGGTGTGGTCCCCACAGTTCCACTATTCTGACCATCCGCACCCTCCAGAACCTTAGCTTCCATACTCTGTCACACTCTGTCTAACACTTTTCATTGTCTTCTTGGGCAATTTCCCTTTGTTTCACTATTTTCCGTCACTCAGCATCACCTCGTTGTGTTTGACCGCATCAACCACCAAGGGCTGAGAGTGTCTGGATTTACCCTTGGTAACTATGCCTGGAAGTTTTACTTTCACCACATCCCCTTTGTGGAAAGTGGTTTGACGTCTACCCTTAATAGGGGCAGAACTGGCATACTTGTCCTGAGCTGTCTTACACTTCTCCTTCACATGCTCCAATGTTGCTTGTGGAACAGCCAAACCATTCATCCATGGTCTGACCATTTTGGAGGCAGCCATCCCTCCCTTCACTAAAACAAAAGGTGAGACCTGGGTGGAGACACAGGGTGTGGTGCGCAGTGCCCATAACAATTCCAAATGTTCTTCTCTCGAGTCCAACCCGTTGGATACTGAGAGTTGAATGTTGTCTTTTATGATTCTGTTTTAGCGCTCCACTAATCCATTACTGCGGGGATGACAGAGGGAGGTAGTGACATGCTTAATTCCCCACCAACCTACAAACATTTGGAACTCATTAGAAGGAAACTGCACCCCGTTATCAGTGACAAGTTCCACCGGTGCCCCTTCTCTTAAAAAACAGGTTTTGCAAAAGTTGTAAAACTTCCTCCGTGTAATCTGACTGAACAAATTGTACCTCCGGCCATTTTGTGCCATAATCTACAAGCACAATCCCAAATCTACAGCACATCCAAGACATACATGGGATCAATTATGTCTACACCCAATTTGAACCAGGGTATCTCAGGAACAGGGATGCCTTGCACAGGACTGGGAAGAGTCACCTGAGACTTATCACTGACTGCACATGCCACACAGTCCCTGACAAAATGCTCCACACTTCGGTCCAAACCAGGCCACCAAAAAATTTCCCTGATCCTCCTCTTTATGGCTCCCACATGTCCCTCATGGGCTAAAGAGAATATCCTAATTTGTAGGTTCAGTGGAACTACCAGACATCTATCCTCCTCGATACTTCAGTGTGAGAAGTTTGCCTGGCATATGATGTCCACTAGTTCTAGTGGGCACCTTGCACCAGTCCAAACTACCCTTATTGATGGTGGTTGTAAAGTCAACCTTATAGACAAGCTATCCTAGTGGTAGCATGGACCAGCAGTCTTAGGCTAACACTTCAGAGAGCATGTGAAGCAAATTGTTTTACCAATTATAATCCCTTGCATACCAAATGAAAGGACATCACACAAGGTATATATCAAATATATATGTATTTATTCTAAACACAACCCCTCTGCACTCTTTAGGAGGTCAGAGGTAAAAGCACAATACAAGTTACTCAATTAGCATACGATAAGTTGCACATATATAGTTGCACAGTAATGCCCTAGGGGCCGCACAAACCATACACTAAAATAGAACCACGTCTGGGATAGAAAGTAGGCCTAGGGCCTAGGGCCGTGGTTCCCAAAGTGTGCGCCGTGGCAACCCGGTGCGCCGTGATTAGAAGCCAGGGGCGCCGCGGCGCAGGATGTGGGTCGTGGAAATTGCAGCCGCAATTCCTCCTCCTCCTTTGTGCTGCCAGGTCACGTGATCCTCGCACTCTGCACCTCGAAAAGTGCTTGATGGAGAAAGCCTTTAATTTTCACACATGCCAGACATTGCCCCAGGGATCTCCTGGTGTTTTTTTCTCGCTCTTATCTGGTGATTGTTTACAAAGTCAGAACTGGATGGTGTGCGAATAATGACTTGGAGTCAGGTGGTCATCCTAACTGGCAGGGCACACAACCCGTGGGAGAAGGTAACATGGTGGTGTGCAAACACGTGGGGCAATGTACACACATGGTGGGAACAGAAGGCAAAGGCCCTTAGTGAAAAGAAGAGGGTGTAAAGGGGTGGGGGGACACTACAAGATGAAAAACTATAAATAAACACACTAAAACAGTGGCGGGTGGGCAATCTGCTTCCTTCGTGGTGAAGTGACACTGCTCTACCCCATACACACGCACCATAGAGTATGGATGAGGAAACTTTACATGAGAGGCAGCAATGCAGCACAACAGACAGAGGTGGTAAAAACAAAAGGCCAGATGCAGTTCCTATCCCGTGCTGCTGCAATCTGCATGTCGCCTCCGTGTGCGGCCTGGATGACACACAATCAACAAGTCCAGTTCAAAGGTCTTCCAATGTAACCTTGATCAAAAATCCTGAGTCTTTATCAGCTACCTGTTTTTGGTCTTAGTGAATCTCAAGCTGTGACTGAAGCAAAAAAGGCGTGTGTACGACGCGGTGTGGCTTGTGCAGCAAGATACCAGTTACTCAGCAAATTGACCACATTCAGTGATCGTTCAATGTCCTATGAAGTGGTGGTGCAGCAATTCCTACGGTTCCCGTCCACACCAGCTTCAGGCGCCGTCATTGCGATAGACAAGAACAAACTGGCCACGGATGGCTGGTCAGATGTAGAGGACACACAAGCTTGTGGTGGGTCTGATGAAGAAAAAGGCCTATGCCCATCACTGTCCAGCTCAGGGGGATGAAGCGATGAGGCAATGAAGACTCATGTGCCGATTCTACGTGTGTGCAGTACCGGGCCTGTGAGTGAATACATTTCCAAGAAGCAAACTTACGCTGTTAACCACCTCAAGGCGCTGTGCATTCCCACCCATAGAAGCTCAGAATTGGAGGCGAACAAACAGATGGCATTTGAGTAAGCATTGAAAATGTCTGGTGGCTATCTTCCAAGATGCCGGAGTAGTCTCCGATAGTGTGCACCAGGTTTATAATGCCATTTTCCTGAGTTTTTAAGAAAGTGGAACAATCACTTCCCTGTTTGGCACCTGGCGCAAACCGAGAAAGTTCACCCTATTACATAGAATGCGCTGCCTCCAGGGCAGCCACAAACTCGTGCTACCCTGAGGGCAGCACATTCAAGTGAAATATGGAGTGGCTGCTTTGAAGCTGCTCTTTGCGTCACTATGCCGGCGACAACGCGCCTGCACTTTGAAGGGGGATTAGAGATCCTCTTGCAAGCGGGTACAGTCAGTGACTGCACCTGCCTGCAAGGGGATGTCTGGGGAGTCCATAGGATCACCGTTATCCCCTGCAGAAGCAGGCAGGGTCAGAGGCCTGGTGGAGAGCGTTGGGTGGATACAGGGTCAGAGGCCTGGTGGAGAGCGTTGGGTGGGTACAGGGTCAGAGGCCTGGTGGAGAGCGTTGGGTGGGTGGGTGCGGAGTCAGGGGCCTGGTGGAGAGCATTGGGTGGGCGCCTTACACCCTGATGCAGCTGCACTCTGCCAGCTTCTGTCTTTGCCTCACTCCTCGTTGGGGGGTCATCACTTGTGACTGCTGCATGTTGGAGAGTGTGGTGTCTCGTCTTTCAGTTTCGTGTTCCTGCTCTGCTCCCTCGAGGACGTCCTCC
The DNA here is from genome assembly GCF_964263255.1 of Lissotriton vulgaris. Taxonomy (NCBI): domain Eukaryota; kingdom Metazoa; phylum Chordata; class Amphibia; order Caudata; family Salamandridae; genus Lissotriton; species Lissotriton vulgaris. Next base: position 171,540 of record NW_028246679.1, read on the forward strand.
TGTGACGCCCTTGTGCGGCCTTGTCGTCCTACATATATGGTCCTAGGCGAGGGCCTCAATCCTGGCCTCATAAATTCCTCCCAGTCTCCACTGTTTCATATAGGCACAATGCGCACTGCGGACCACACACAGCTTCATATATAGCGCTGTATAAAGCGCCTACTGGTTATACGTCCTCAGAGGCTGGTTATGAATTTATGGTGATGTGAAAAGCCTCTTGCGCCTTGCTCTTTGTAATTGTACTATGTCATCTGATTCAATGCTCCCCAAAAGCAGCACAAGGCCCCCTACCAAGTATTTTTTTGCAGCTTTATTTAGCGCAAACTTAGCACCAGTTGTATTACAACGGGGAGGGGGAGAAGGGTGCAAGGCGGAGGGGAGAAGGGTGCAAGGCAGAGGGGAGAAAGGTGCAAGGTAGAGAAGGGTGCAAGGCGGAGGGTGGAAGGGTGCCCGGTAGAGGGGAGAAGGGTGCAAGGCAGAGGGGAGAAGGGTGCAAGGCAGAGGAGAGAATGGTGCAAGGCAGAGGGGAGAAGGGTGCAAGGCAGAGAGGAGAAGGGTGCACGGTAGAGGGGAGAAGGGTGCAAGGTAGATGGGAGAAGGGTGCAAGGCAGAGAGGAGAAGGGTGCAAGGCAGAGAGGAGAAGGGTGCAAGGCAGAGTGGAGAAGGGTGCAAGGCAGAGAGGAGAATGGTGCAAGGCAGAGGGGAGAATGGTGCAAGGTAGAAATGGGTGCAAGGCGGAGGTGGAGTAGGGTACACGGGGGAGGGGAGAAGGGTGCAACGGGGAGGGGGAGAAGGGCGCAAGACAGAGGGTAGAAGGGTGCAAGGCAGAGGGGAGAAGGGTGCAAGGCAGATGGGAGAATGGTGTAAGGCAGAGGGGAGAAGGGTGCAAGGCAGAGTGGAGAAGGGTACAAGCCAGAGAGGAGAAGGGTGCAAGGCAGAGAAAAGAAGGGTGCAAGGCAGAGAGGAGAAGGGTGCAAGGCAGTGGGGAGAATGGTGCAAGGCAGAGGGGAGAAGGGTGCAAGGCAGAGGGGAGAAGGGTGCAAGGCAGATGGGAGAATGGTGTAAGGCAGAGGGGAGAAGGATGCAAGGCAGAGTGGAGAAGGGTACAAGCCAGAGAGGAGAAGGGTGCAAGGCAGAGAAAAGAAGGGTGCAAGGCAGAGAGGAGAAGGGTGCAAGGCAGTGGGGAGAATGGTGCAAGGCAGAGGGGAGAAGGGTGCAAGGCAGAGGGGAGAAGGGTGCAAGGCAGAGGGGAGAATGGTGCAAGGTAGAGAAGGGTGCAATGGGGAGGGGGAAAAGGGAGCAAGACAGAGGGGAGAAGGGTGCAAGGCAGAGGGGAGAAGGGTGCAAGGCAGTGTGGAGAATGGTGCAAGGCAGAGAGGAGAAGGGTGCAAGGCAGAGAGGAGAAGGGTGTAAGGCAGAGGGGAGAAGGGTACAAGCCAGAGAGGAGAAGGGTGCAAGGCAGAGAAAAGAAGGGTGCAAGGCAGAGAGGAGAAGGGTGCAAGGCAGTGGGGAGAATGGTGCAAGGCAGAGGGGAGAAGGGTGCAAGGCAGAGGGAAGAAGGGTGCAAGGCAGAGGGGAGAAGGGTGCAAGGCAGTGGGGAGAATGGTGCAAGGCAGAGGGAAGAAGGGTGCAAGGCAGAGGGGAGAAGGGTGCAAGGCAGTGGGGAGAATGGTGCAAGGCAGAGGGGAGAAGGGTGCAAGGCAGAGGGGAGAACGGTGCAAGGCAGAGGGGAGAATGGTGCAAGGCAGAGGGGAGAATGGTGCAAGGCAGAGGGGAGAATGGTGCAAGGCAGAGGGGAGAAGGGTGCAAGGCAGAGGAGAGAAGGGTGCAAGGCACAGAGGAGAATGGTGCAAGGTAGAGAAGGGTGCAAGGCGGAGGGGAGAAGGGTGCACGGTAGAGGGGAGAAGGGTGCAACGGGGAGGGGGAGAAGGGAGCAAGACACAGGGGAGAAGGGTGCAAGGCAGAGGGGAGAAGGGTGCAAGGCAGAGGGGAGAATGGTGCAAGGCAGAGGGGAGAAGGGTGCAAGGCAGAGGGGAGAAGGGTGCAAGGCAGAGGGGAGAAGGGTGCAAGGCAGAGAGGAGAATGGTGCAAGGCAGAGGGGAGAATGGTGCAAGGTAGAAATGGGTGCGAGGTGGAGTAGGGTACAAGGGGGAGGAGAGAAGGGTGCAAGGCAGAGGGGAGAAGGGTGCAAGGCACAGAGGAGAAGGGTGCAAGGTAGAGAAGGGTGCAAGGCGGAGGGGAGAAGGGTGCACGGTAGAGGGGAGAAGGGTGCAACAGGGAGGGGGAGAAGGGAGCAAGACAGAGGGGAGAAGGGTGCACGGCAGAGGGGAGAATGGTGTAAGGCAGAGGGGAGAAGGGAGCAAGGCAGAGTGGAGAAGGGTGCAAGGCAGAGAGGAGAAGGGTGCAAGGCAGATTGGAGAAGGGTGTAAGGCAGAGGGGAGAAGGGTACAAGCCAGAGAGGAGAAGGGTGCAAGGCAGAAAAAAGAAGGGTGCAAGGCAGAGAGGAGAAGGGTGTAAGGCAGTGGGGAGAATGGTGCAAGGTAGAGGGGAGAAGGGTGCAAGGCAGAGGGGAGAAGGGTGCAAGGCAGAGGGGAGAAGGGTGCAAGGCAGAGGTGAGAAAGGTGCAAGGTAGAGAAGGGTGGAAGGCGGAGGGGAGAAGGGTGCAGGGTAGAGGGGAGAAGTAAGGCAACGGGGAGGGGGAGAAGGGAGCTAGACAGAGGGGAGAAGGGTGCAAGGCAGAGGGGAGAATGGTGCAAGGCAGAGGGGAGAAGGGTGCAAGGCAGAGTGGAGAAGGTTGCAAGGAAGACAGGAGAAGGGTGCAAGGCAGAGAGGAGAAGGGTGTAGGGCAGAGGGGAGAAGGGTACAAGCCAGAGAGGAGAAGGGTGCAAGGCAGAGAAAAGAAGGGTGCAAGGCAGAGAGGAGAAGGGTGCAAGGCAGTGGGGAGAATGGTGCAAGGCAGAGGGGAGAAGGGTGCAAGGCAGAGGGGAGAAGGGTGCAAGGCAGAGGGGAGAAGGGTGCAAGGCAGAGGGGAGAAGGGTGCAAGGCAGAGGGGAGAAGGGTGCAAGGCAGAGGGGAGAATGGTGCAAGGCAGAGGGGAGAATGGTGCTAGGTAGAAATGGGTGCAAGGCGGAGGTGGAGTAGGGTACAAGGGGGAGGGGAGAAGGGTGCAAGGGGGAGGGGGAGAAGGGTGTAAGGCAGAGGGGAGAAGGTTGCAAGGAGGTTGGTGATGAAGTTAAAAATGTTCCCCCACCCCCGGAAACATTTCTGCGGACGCTCATGATCAGAGCCCACCCCACGTAAACTTCTTGTAACGCCACAGAGCTCCGTGAGCCTTTCTATAGCCTGGATACTTTTAGTGGGAGTGCTTTATACTACTCTATGATGGTGCTGTATGCATTGAGATGTACTTTATAAGATCTTTGTGATTGCAAATAAAGTTTAATGACAGTGATGGCTACTCTCTGAATCCTTCATCAGGTCTAGGCTTGATTCTTCATGTAGACCAGTGGTTCCCAAAGGGTGCGCCGCGGCACCCCGGTGCGCCGGTATAAAAATGGTGGGGAGCCACGGCCAACTGCCAATTAGGTCAAGGGAGCCACGGGTCAAAAAAGTTTGGGAACCACTGGCCTAGGGAATTGCTGGGGCTACACTAAAAAAACCAAAGGTTAGGAAGTAGGAGGCCCACGGGAGACGCGTACAGTGTCTAAACACAGTCGCGAGTTACCATTAACTTTCTATGGGAAACGAAGAAGTAACAAAGTTACTGTTTAAGGGCACTTCCGGATGGACTACGACAAAACCCCTTTAGACTAGGACACTTCGAGAGTCAAGACCCACGGGAGCACTGGAGTACTCGTGTTACCTCACCCAGGGAAGCCGGGTGCTTAGGTGCCTTTTGGTGTCGGGGTTTGTCGATGTTTTCAATGGAGATCTATGGAGAGGAAAAGTGTCCCTGTGTATCCACGGGTGGATCGAAGATCTGAAGAACCTGAAAGCAGAAGGGACAGAGTCTGGGTCACTAGCCAGTGACCAGGAAGGAACCAGGCGATGTCGCGATGATCTCAGGGGAAGAAGGTAAATGTAAATGTAAATGTATAGGCATTTATATAGCGCACTACTTACCCGTAGGGTCCCAAGGCGCTTCGACCGCTGCGAAACCCTTCCTGGTTTCCCTGAGAGATGGTCCCTTAATGGGTATCTCCAGGGTGAGACCAGGCATCCCCGGCGGTCTGGTGGGGCCAGTAGTGAAGATGAGACAAGCTAATGCCCAGAGTTGCCGAGTGTGATCGCTGATCAGAGTGGGCACCGAGGCGAGAGAATTATCGAGTCCGCTGACCCTGGTCCAGAAACCTGCCGCGCCGGGAATCGAACCCTGGTCCCGGGCCGTCCTCTGCTCTCGGGTCTGCCGCCTCTAACCAGTGAGCCACACTACTTCAGAGTTTGTCTCTTCAGCCACGAGGTCCAGGAGGCATCAACGATGGCCAGGTGCTAGATTTGAGCTGTCCCATGACGGATCTAGTTGACTGCCGTGTCGGTATCCAGATTGGACCCATCAAGCCTTGGCAAACGCAACCCACACAGGCTGTCAAGATTGGCTCTGTTGCAAATCAGCAAGGTCTGTGGCGCTTTTCCTTTGGAGAGAAGCTGGAGCAAGCCTGGAGCAGTCAGGAAAACAAGTTTGTTTTAAAGAAAAGTCTTCAGGGGGCTCACTAGCCAATGGGCAAGGAACCGGGAAGACGCATCAAGCACAAATGCAAAAGCGGGACCCACGGGACACTCGCGGAGTGTGGGGGCCTGTGCTTCGGTGCAAAGGGTGCTCGAGGCTGGGGATTCTCATACCCCAATGCACAACTGCGAGGGTACCTCGGGAATTGAGCAGTTAGCAAAATGCAGGATGTCCAGGGTGTCTGGTCCCACGCCTCTTGTGTCCGCCACGGGTCTCAGCTTTGCTGTGGATGTGGGTCGGAGTCAGAGAAATCTGGAAGTCCAGTTCTTGTGTTGCAGATTCTTCGGGATCCGGCTGGAGCCTTGAAAATGCAGACTGGCTAAGTTGCTGATGGTGCCTGTTTGCACAGGGTGGTCACTCCTTGACAACAAGGGAGATATCTTCCATCTTGCAGTCGAAATAGAATGTCGAAGGTCCAGGATATGTCTTGTGAAGATTCGTCCAGGGTAATCTAAAGTCCTGGGGACACAGCTCCTATACTTATACTAAGGTTAGGGGCTGGACTACCTGGCTAGGTCCCTCCTATGGTGGACCTGGGAACGGGGTGGTCACACCCCTTTCCCTTTGTCCAGTTTGACGCCAGAGCGGGGCTGGAGTGCCCCAGCAACTGGTTTGAACCGGGCTATGCATGGAGCACCTTGTGTGCCCCAGGCAGTGTCTGGAAAAGCTGAATGCAGCCCTCCCTGCCCCAATACTCAAAACCCTGTCTGGGGAGGTGCTGGCACCTCCCTGCACTGAAAACCTATTGTCCAGGCTTCCCCTGCCGGAGTTTCATCCAGCAGCAGGAGGTCAGACTCGTGTCTGTGGCAGCAGCATCCATTTTGTGATGCTGAGGCTCTGGTTAACTTTAACCGGGATTAATAGGAACAACATGTCTTCTCCCTCTGGAAGGGTGGAATGCTACCCGTGTCGCCAGAATTGGCACGGGGGGGTAGTATTCCAAAGCGTATGACACCTTACACGACATGTTTTGACAAAGCCAAACCAAAGTTAGCATTAACTGCGAGGATTATAATGCATTTAAGAGTATATATGGTATGGCTATATCATAGAACAGCTATAAGGAGATGGTTCCGAAAGCTGCAAAGGGGCTCAGCTCATGCTAGGGCACCCTCTCACATAAAACCAAGCAGTCTGCCTCCAGGATTGTCAAGGTCTACCATAGGAGTGACTTATTGGTGTATATGTGTCTATATATAAAAGTAGATATAGGTATACTATATCTAAGTAAGGGGTGATTACACCACCTTACCCAGGCTGTGTGAACAGACCTGTGTTGTCAGTTTGGATGGCCAACCAGGGGTGGCATAAAACATGCTGCAGCCCCTGGTAGGCCTTGGATGCACCTATGCCCTGGGTACCTAGGATACACTATACAGGGGCTCACAAAGGTGACCCAATCTGGTAGGTGCCTAAAGTACATGGTATGAATTTAGAGAGAGAACAGCTGGGCTGTGGGTCTGATTGGCAGGGCCACAGCCAGTCTAAAGTCGAAAAACCAGAAAATCACAGCAAAAAGTGGGGGTGACCATAGGAAGCAGACCCTACTCTCCTACATCCATCATCGATGCTCACCTGCTTGTATGAGTTCACCCCGCCCACAACATCGATAGATTTCCAATCTCTCCCCAACATGTTAATGAGGACATGCAAAACCTCATCTTTCTATCCTCCTTCTGTGATGCATCCAAAACCAGCTTCAGCCAATGTGGCCTCTTTGCAGTCCTCACCACACACTGTCTCTGGGACATCATTTTGAATGGGCACCTGGATAAACAATCTGCAAATACAATCTGGGTGCCAGGAATGTATTGTAGAGTGCATTGGTACTCCATGCTCCGGTAATGCCACACAGAGCGGCTTTACCTGCAGCTTTTGGAGTGAACAGACTCAGGAGCGGTTTGTGGTCCATACGAATAGTAAACGTGGAACCCCACAAATAGCTCCTGAAGTGATCCACACCCCACCAACAGGCTGACGCTTCTTTCTCAATAACTGAGTACGTAGGTTCGGCTCCTCTCAGTGACCTGGAAGCAAAAGCAACTACCAGCACCCAGCCCATGCTGGCGTGCATCACTTCCAACTCCAGAGGAATCACTGGTATCAAATGGGCGAAGGGGATTAGCGTTACCCAATGCACTTTTGACATCACAGACTTCCATGTCACGCTCATTACACTACAAAAATTGCTGATTCTTTTACAGTAACTCGCTCATGTGTTTTGTTCTGCCACTGCAATTGGGAATAAATCTTCCATAAAACTCTGGCATGCCAAAGAACGACCGCAAGTGATCCTTATTGAGGGGAGTGGGGACATTTTAATGGCCTTGACCAGATCCTCTTTGGGCTGCACTCCATGAGACGACGACCTGTATCCCAGATAGTCAACTGTGTCAACAGAGAATGTACATTTGGCGCCTTTGAGTGTGACTCCTTTGTTATTGGGGATGGAACGGATCACAGCGAGGGTTTTATCATGAGACTGCATATCTTCCCCATTCTTTGTCATCGCAAGTGGAGGCTAATACCCTAAGGCCACTCATAAAATTCTCCACTGTCTCCCCAGGAAGTTGTTTTCTCATATAAAATTTGTGTCACTCCATGATGATGTTACGTTTCTTCTTGAAGCGAAAATCAAACATTTTGATGGCAGAGGCTTACCCATTGATGGCATCCCCATCCAAGAACTTTCCTGCCTTCCCTGCCTAAAGAAAGACGTAACAGTGCTAGTCTTTTTTTGTGTTTGAAAACTTCCCCTTCAATGGCTTCTAAGTGAGCCTCAAAACCCTCTAACCACGCTTCCCATTCAACGGGGGGATTGCCAGGTGTGGAAAGAAAGGGAACGGGCGGTAGTACACTTTGTTGCATTTTAACAAAAAGCGAGGTGAAATAAACAATTGACAAAATCGTGTACAGTAAACCATCAAAACGAGAACTCAAGTTACCAGAAAATGGAATGGCCAATCGCGTGTTAGGTGGGAGGAGCTGGGCCCAAAGCGAGACCCAATCCGTGCGCTTGCAAGCGTGCAATGCGGTAACGGATATCCGGTCTGACGCAGGTCTCACCAGGAAACGCCGACAACACACACGCCAAATCCGCGTGCCCTAGAAGAGAGGAGCGCTGAAAAAAAACACAGCTGATGGACAGAATGCAGAACAATGTCTTACTTTCACCCCAGTACAAAGATCTGGGCCTAAATCCATAGTTTTTTTGCACTCCACACCACCCTAGGACAGACACTGGCTATATGCAAATCAGCCTTGACCCTGTGCCTCATGGGAACAGTCCAGCCCGAACTACCAAGCCATGTCTTTCCTAGACCGGAATCAAGCATCCAAGGACCGGTTTCTGGCTATCAGCCTTCTTCAGCCTGGATAGCTTGACTCCAGTGATGTGGAGAGCCTGGGACTCACGTCTGAGCATACCCAGCCCACTCGGGGTGAAAATTGCAAAAAACACAGTTGGCAGTTCGGGCTGGACTGTTTCCATGAGGGACAGGGTCAGACTCATTTGCATATAGCCATGTCTGAACTGCGGTGGCAGAGTGGGCTAAAGAACGGTGATGGATTAAACCCAGATCTTTTGACTGGGTGTGAGTGTTTGATTGATTCAGATGCTCCGTCCATCACCAACCCCTTTTGTACCGCTTTTGGCCGCCATAAGTGTGGCAGGGTATGCTCAGACGTGAGTCCCTTACTCACTTTGCCACTGGATTCAAGCAAGTCGGGCTGAAGATGGCTGGAATGCCAGAAACCGGTCCTCGGAAGCATGTTTCCGGTCCATGGAAGACATGGCTTGGCAGTTCGGGCTGGACTGTTTCCATGAGGGACAGGGTCAGACTGATTTGCATATAGCCATGTCTGAACTGGGGTGGCAGAGTGGGCTAAAGACGGTGATGGATTTAACCCAGATCTTTTGACTGGGTGTGAGTGTTTGATTGATTCAGATGCTCCGTCCATCACCACCCCCTTTTGTACCACTTTTGGCCGCCATAAGTGTGGCAGGGTATGCTCAGACGTGAGTGCCTTGCTCACTTTGCCACTGGATTTAAGCAAGTAGGGCCGAAGACGGCTGGAATGCCAGAAACCGGTCCTCGGAAGCTTGTTTCCGGTCCAGGGAAGACATGGCTTGGCAGTTCGGGCTGGACTGTTTCCATGAGGGACAGGGTCAGACTGATTAGCATATAGCCATGTCTGAACTGGGGTGGCAGAGTGGGCTAAAGAACGGTGATGGCTTAAACCCAGATCTTTTGACTGGGTGTGAGTGGTTGATTGATTCAGATGCTCCGTCCATCACCACCCCCTTTAGTACCGCTTTTGGCCGCCATAAGTGTGGCAGGGTATGCTCAGACGTGAGTCCCTTGCTCACTTTGCCACTGGATTCAAGCAAGTCGGGCTGAAGATGGCTGGAATGCCAGAAACCGGTCCTCGGAAGCTTGTTTCCGGTCCATGGAAGACATGGCTTGGCAGTTCGGGCTGTACTGTTCCCATGAGGCACAGGGTCAGACTGATTTGCATATAGCCATGTCTGAACTGGGGTGGCAGAGTGGGCTAAAGAACGGTGATGGATTAAACCCAGATCTTTTGACTGGGTGTGAGTGGTTGATTGATTCAGATGTTCCGTCCATCACCACCCCCTTTAGTACCGCTTTTGGCCGCCATAAGTGTGGCAGGGTATGCTCAGACGTGAGTCCCTTGCTCACTTTGCCACTGGATTCAAGCAAGTCGGGCTGAAGATGGCTGGAATGCCAGAAACCGGTCCTCGGAAGCTTGTTTCCGGTCCATGGAAGACATGGCTTGGCAGTTCGGGCTGTACTGTTCCCATGAGGCACAGGGTCAGACTGATTTGCATATAGCCATGTCTGAACTGGGGTGGCAGAGTGGGCTAAAGAACGGTGATGGATTAAACCCAGATCTTTTGACTGGGTGTGAGTGTTTGATTGATTCAGATGCTCCGTCCATCACCACCCCCTTTTGTACCACTAGAAGAGAGGAGGGCAGCTCCAGACCCCCAAAGCCGCTCCGCTGCGCATCCAAACTCTACAGAGGCACAGACCCAGGACGAGAGGAAGATGAAAGCTCAGCCAACGCCCCCAGGCTCCGCAGAGGCCTCCAGAATGGAAGATAAGCATACCCCAACGCTCTCCCCAGCATGAGGACAGACGGAATACGAGAGGACGACAGACGGAATACGAGAGGACGACAAAGGAAATATCTGGCACAAGACCAACTGACCAATCGCGGTGATGCCTACAGCACCTCAGAAAGAGATGAAGGTGGTTTTCCCAGGGAGAGGTGCTTTGGAAGTGGCTTCCGCGGCTTTGGAGCAGAGCCGTGGCCACATCAAATGCTTGAGAGGGGTGTAGGGACCCCAGGGTGGTGGGGGGTGTTGCAGGAGTCACTTTATGGCTTTTAAGCAAGGAACACTTGCTTAGAGAAGTCTCCTGACACTTTATCCACATCACTCAACACTCCCTGCCCCTCCTGACCCTCCCTATGCCTTCCTGATACTCCCTACCCCTCTCCTGACACTCCCTGCCCCTCCTGACCCTCCCTATGCCTTCCTGATACTCCCTACCCCTCTCCTGACACTCCCTGCCCCTCCTGACCCTCCCTATGCCTTCCTGATACTCCCTACCCCTCTCCTGACACTCCCTGCCCCTCCTGACCCTCCCTATGCCTTCCTGATACTCCCTACCCCTCTCCTGACACCCCCTGACCCCCCTGACCCTCCCTATGCCTTCCTGATACTCCCTACCCCTCTCCTGACACTCCCTGCCCTCCTCATTGCTTCTTCAAAACCCCCTGCCCACTCTTCGAACCCCAACCAAGCAGCCACTAACCTCACTCAATGGCTAACCAACAGCGCCGACAACCTAGCACCTTTGAAAAAACGTCAAATCAAACTAGGCAGCACAAACGCTCCCTGGTTCAACGATGACCTTAAGAAATCCAAGAAACTCTGTCGCTCCCTAGAGAAGGCCTGGAAAAAAGACCCAAACACCAGCACCAGGGACGCCTTCAAAAACGCCACCCGCATACACCACCAACTGATCCGGACTGCCAAGAAAGCCGCATTCAAAGACCGACTAGACAAAAACGCCCACAAAAGCAAAGAACTATTCAACATTGTCAAAGAATTTACCAACCCCTCAGCCAACTCCAACAACATCAGTCCCTCTCAAACCCTTTGCGACTCCCTAGCTTCGTTCTTCCACAACAAAATCGCAGACATCCACAACAGCTTCAACAACCTTCTGCCGCACCTTCACCCTCCTTGAACATCCTTAATGACTGGAACCCAATCTCCACTGAGGACACCATCCGCCTGATGAACTCCATCCACTCAGGATCCCCCACAGACCCTTGCCCTGACCACATCTTCAACAAAGCAGACTCCATCATTGCACCACACCTCCGAGACGTCATCAACTGCTCCGTAAACTCCGCCACCTTCCCTGAAAGCTGGAAACACGCCGAACTCAGCGCCCTTCTGAAAAAACCCACAGCAGACCCCACCGAACTCAAAAACTACCGCCCCATCTCGCTCCTTCCTTTCCCAGCCAAAGTCATCGAGAAAGCTGTCAACAACCAGCTCGCCGCCTTTCTCGAAACCAACAAGTCACTCGACTCTTCACAATCCGGATTCCGAGCAAAACACAGCACTGAGACCGCACTCATCGCAGCTACCGACGACATTCGAACTCTACTGGATAATGGAGACACAGTCGCCCTCATCCTCCTTGACCTCTCCGCAGCCTTCGACACAGTCTGTCATAGCACCCTGTTACAACGCCTCAGAAACATCGGAATCCAAGGAAAAGCACTGGAATGGATCACTTCGTTCCTTACCGGAAGAACTCAGAGAGTCCGCCTTCCACCATTCAAATCAGAGGCCACTGAAGTCATATGCGGCGTGCCACAAGGATCTTCACTCAGCCCCACCCTCTTCAACGTATACATGAGCCCCCTCGCGACCATCGCACACCAACACAACCTCAACATCATCTCCTACGCCGACGACACTCAACTGATCCTCTCACTCACCAAAGACACTAACACCGCCAAAACCAACCTACATGAAGGAATGAAAGAAGTAGCCGAGTGGATGAAGCACAGCCGTCTGAAACTGAACTCAGACAAAACAGAAGTCCTTATCTTAGGTACCTCCCCCTCCGCCTGGGACGACTCTTGGTGGCCACCGGCCCTGGGAAAAGCACCCATCCCAACGGACCACGCTCGGAACCTGGGCATCATCCTGGACTCATCACTCTCGATGAACAGACAAGTCAACGCCGTCTCATCCTCATGCTTCAACATTCTTCGCATGCTCAAAAAAACATTTTGCTGGCTTCCCACCGAAACTAGAAAAACGGTCACCCACGCACTGGTCACGAGTCGCCTGGACTACGGAAACACCCTTTACGCCGGTACCACCGCAAAACTTCAGAAAAAACTCCAACGCATCCAGAACGCATCTGCCAGACTCATACTAGACATCCCGCGTAAAGACCATATTTCTAGTCACCTGAAAAACCTCCACTGGCTCCCCATTAATAAGAGGATAACATTCCGCCTCCTAACCCATGCTCACAAAGCACTTTACGAACTTGGACCCGAATGTCTCAACACACGACTTTCCTTCTACACCCCCTCCCGCCAGCTACGCTCCTCCAACCAAGCCCTTGCTGCTGTACCTCGAGTCCACAAAACCACTATGGGAGGAAGATCCTTCTCCTACCTGGCAGCTAAAACCTGGAACTCACTTCCCACTCACCTTCGCCTCACTCAGAACCACCTAGCATTCAGAAAGCAACTTAAAACATGGATTTTCGACCAGTAATTCCCCACCCTTCTTCAAGCGCCTTGAGACCCTCTGGGTATGTAGCGCGCTATATAAATTATCTGACTTGACTCCATGCTCCTCTCCTAACACTCTCTGCCCCTCTACTGAAGTGCCTAGAGCCCAGCCTGCCCGCTGAGAGGGAAGTAGCCTACCAACCCTGGAAGAGGAGAGACTGCTCAGGAGGCATGAGGTATAGTGTGACCCTGGCGGTGTGAGGTCTCGCAGAAGAGGCAGGCTGGAGAGCGCTCTTTATGCCCTAGTGTCACGGGCAGCAGTCTCTCCTCCTGCGGGTCTGGGAAGGAACCGTGCAGTTCAAGCGAAGCTCACCAGAGAACAGTTCATACAGTGGACCCTGCTTCCCAGAGACTGCAGTGTTGTCTGCTTGTGGTCTCTCAGTTTGAGGGTTGTATTGTGCTATCACAATCCTGTGGAGACCTCTTGTTGGAGTGCGGTCCTCGGCTTTTGTGTGGCCTGGGACCCCTCCTCAAAGACGGTATCATCCGTGACAGACTTTATTGGAGCAAAGGTACATTCTTGACTGCGACTGATAATCTCTCATTCCTTCTAAAGACTTTAAATTACATGTTTGATTTGACCCTCTGAAAATATTGTCCACTGCATTCAATATTGTTGAAGGTCGTTGAAGCATTAGTTTTGTGAACATCTATCAGGACACCCAGGGGGAGCCAGAGAAGCTCTAGTCTGGAGCTGAGGGATGATACTGCTCGGTGACCCTGGAGTCTCCGGGTATCTTTGTTCGAAGACATAAAGTGCACCTCTAGGGAAAGAGAGGAACATGGAATACAGCGCGTAATAACCGAAGGATCCTAGTAATAGGCTCCAGGGATAACTCACTTGCCTCCTTATAGTTGATAACCCTGAGGAGCCCAAGAAGACCAAGAACAAGCCTTGATCCCGGAGGAGGAGAGTCTGCAACAAAGCACAGTAAGAACTGAAGAGAAGGAACCGGCAGCTATTAACCAATAAAGGAACCAGAGGGAACCTGAAAGAGGAAATAAAGGGACAGAAGAGTAAGCTACAAGACACTGACCAAAGGGGATTGCACTCTTTATACAGTCACTGCCCTTGATGACCCAGCACTGACCCAACAAAGTGAAAGCATAAGCCCTGGTGTTAGCGAGCGCACAAGCCCTGGTGTTAGCGAGCGCACATGGTCTGGTGTTAGCGAGCGCACACGCCCTGGTGTTAGCGAGCGCACATGGCTTGGTGCTAGCGAGCTCACATGCCCTGGTGCTAGCGAGCGCACAAGCCCTGGTGTTAGCGAGCGCACATGGTTTGGTGTTAGCGAGCGCACAAGCCCTGGTGTTAGCGAGCGCACATGCCCTGGTGTTAGCGAGCGCACATGCCTTGGTGTTAGCGAGCGCACAAGCCCTGGTGTTAGCGAGCGCACATGGTTTGGTGTTAGCGAGCGCACAAGCCCTGGTGTTAGCGAGCGCACAAGCCCTGGTGTTAGCGAGCGTACAAGCCCTGGTGTTAGCGAGCGCACAAGCCCTGGTGTTAGCGAGCGCACATGCCCTGGTGTTAGCGAGCTTACAAGCCCTCAGCATGTGGACTTCCATATGCAGAGCCTCATTATGCCATATCTGCAACACAAGGAGGCCATCTTTGCATGTAGATGGCCTCCTTGTGTTAACCATGACATGGCGTTCCTCTGCAAGAAATCTATAGCGAAATAAACGGGGAAGCATTTATTAACCCGGAAATAAATGCTTGCCAATGTATTTAACATTTGTTTAGACCTCCGTATGCAATCCCAGACCCACCCAGATCCCATACCACCACCCTGCTGGTATCAGTATGGCCCTCGGTAACACCACAGAACCTAATTTATGGGCCCTGGGAAAATGTATGCGAGTATCCATGATCTAGTCACTCACAGAGGTACAGAAATACTAGCCGTGTCGCATGACGTGCTAAGTGCAAGATTGCATCGCACAAATATCAGACCCAGTCCTTAATTCCAAGGTTCAGCCTCTTCCCAAGGATTCCCTAGCTATGCTTTGTTTTAGCCACACCCCTTTTGAAGACACCTCACCTTTTTTATCTGACTTCCATTACTGCAAGTCCAGAAAGGGGGCCCATGCCTGCTGTGCCACAGAACTTGAGCTGTGCCAACCGATCGGTAGGGTGGACATCTTTCTATCTTCACTAGCAAAATAGCATTGACTCTGCTGCCACCTGAGAGTGAAGTACAGGCGGTGATGCGGGCATCCTTTCTATTTGCGTTAGACTAACAAGTGATGCGTGGCACTCGGGAGAAGTGTGAGGTGCATTACAGAGGCAACAATGAGGAGTCGCATGGATGGGAGGTTAAACACGGGGGTCAAAGGTTATTCGGCATGTGCTGACACTTCCCCACGCTCAGTGTGTCAGCGTCATTGCTGGAAGGTAGAAGGCGCACATTTCATGAGGGGGAAGGGTGATCCAGCGCTGCTCTCAAACAACCCTCCACGACATATTTAGGAGCTATCACACTTTACTCGTCGTTGGGGCCCATAGCGCCGCGAGTCACTCATCCACACAAATCACACCGCTCAGAAATAACATCAAGGCACCCCACTGCTTTGGGTGATGGACCAGCTAGTAGAAGTTAGTTGAAGGAAATCAAGACCAGTTTAATGTACTATTTCTCGTTTATCTTTATTTCTCTTAATAGTTCCACTAGTCTGTCATGACTTTATTGATTAAAATCTAACATTTCATTTGTAAATGTTCTTATTAAAACATTTCTATGACATTTATTAGTAAAAACAAATTTTAGAAATAAGAAATTTGAATATCATATTACCAAGTTTGTTGAAGAAACAAAACAGGAATAAACAACACAGGTTCCCAAAACTGACTCTCTATCTTCCTCGATGTCTACCTCCCATCAGGACTCCGCATTCAATTCTATACCCCATCAAAAGTTAAAGTCAGGAAAAAGTTCAAAGTCTTTTGCACCCAAAAAATAATTCAGTCCGACAGCATGTCTTGGTGCGAAAAATAATTTCAGGAACAGCTTTTTTCTCTCTTTCGTACTATCTCTTTTATACCCTTTTCCCTAACTATCTAACTAAAATTTAGCGTCCATACTCATTCCTCATTTGTCCATTAGAGGGGTGGTGAAGATCACCTCAACTCCTTATTGTCCAAATTTTGCACTGTCATTTCCACGTTTCTCATGTGGTCAAAACTGTCCATTTCGATACTCATCATCCTGTCCTTGTATTGTTTATACATCATGTAGTTACTTCACTCAATTTTCCCAGGCTCACATACTCGAGCATCTCTTTGGCATCAGTCCACTTTTCCAGGCCATGCTGACCTTGACCCCAGTAGCCCAGGCACAGGCTGTTCATACATCTTTCGAGCACAGCACAGTCACGCATGCGTAGAGCCATACTTTCTCGAAGCCTCGCAAATCAGCCATTTTCTAGCTAGACCGCACAGGCCTCAATGGGAACTAATATGAAAACAAACACAATAGATGTTAGATTTAAGAATTAAAGCCCTTCTGTTTACCTCCCACCATTCTAAGTTTACCCTGTTAAAGGTTACCTAGCGGAAAGCAACACAAATGCATTGCTTACTTACCAAACGTATTCATTTTGCCTCGAAAACACTCACAATGAGCATAAATGCATAGCTCTATTTAACTAAAAGCGTTATTGCACTAAATTAATATGACATCTTTACATGATTAATACATTAAGGTTGCAAAAATAAGCACGTTAGTTTCCCAAGTGTACTTTTTCTGTGTGTGCTTTTCTATTTGTTGGTTAGTTATAACACTTCACACGAATAATACATGTTATGGTTATGGGAACTTACTTCACAAGGGGTACACAAAAATATTTGTCATTCCCCTGCTCCATCAATTCCCCCTTTTGGTGATTTTATCACCATACAACACCCAAAACATTTTTAGAAAGTTTTTAATAAAAAACGTTTCACTTTCTTTTCAATTAGTTAGCTTAGACTCTTGTATCCTCCTTTTTTGTATCGTTGTACATTTTATCTTTGTACTCTTCCAACTCTATTTCTTCCCTTTCACATTCTCTTTCTTTATTTTCTTCAATTTTGTTTTTTATTGATTTTCTAATGTTTCTCCTCCTTCTACACTTGCAAATTAATATTAATATTAATATTATGAAAATTACTAGTCAGTGGAATTAACACTTTCCCTATTATTGATCTACCTATTTCAAGAAACAATTTATTTACAGCTGAAAAACTCTTGCCTATACCATTCTGAAAAATTAACTCACTCCTCTGCCTCCCTTTTATTCCTTCAAGGATCCCGTCTCCTACCATTCCAAACTTTGTTAATGTCTCACAGCTCTCAGATACCCCTGCCTCCCTCCTGAGGCACCCAGCCCTTCGGACACTCCTTCTCCAGTAGTGACACCCCATGCCCATCTAGTTGCACTCCCTGACTCTCTAGTGACAACCCCTGCCCATCTAGTGGCACTCCCTGACTCTCTAGTGACACTCCCTTCCCCTCTTGTGACACCCGTTACTCCCTGACTCTCCCAGATACTCTCATGAGACTCCATTTTTACATGCCAGACACCCCAGGGCTCTCCTCTGATGCTTACTGCTTTCTGTCAGACCACTTCACTTACATCCCACCCCCCCCCCCCCCTCTACTTCACCCTCTGGTCTAATATTGTGTTGTCCTTTCCTCTGACCCCACAACAATATCTTATCTCCAGGTGCCTATAGAAAAGTGTGACCTACGGATCCCCACCCAGGACCCAACCTGCACTCCATGAACACAAAAGGCCAGATTAGCACCAGTTGTGTTACAACCAGTGCGACGGGTGATCTCACGGTGGTATCTGAAGCTCCGCCTCCAGGAAGCCAGGTAGCCTTTGGGCCATATATATATATATATATATATATATATATATATATAATTATATATATATATATATATATATATATATATATATATATATATATATATATATATATATATATATATATATATATGTATGTATGTAAAATCTTCAACAGGTAAGTTGCAAGCTAAAGCAGATTGTATCCTCTCCTTTATGCATATATTCATTCTTTCGATAAGGCTATTGGATGACGGCGAATACAAGGCTACCCTGAGATGTTTTTTTCGTGGCACAAAAGAAAATCCTTCATCTTGCAAGATGTGAAATGTGTGCCATAATCTGTTTCTAATTCTTTGGGGAAACCTTCAGAATTAAATATCATGGACAAACAATTAATTACAGATATGGTGTTGGGAGTATTGGGTTCAAACTCTACCCATTTAAAACAAGCATTTGCAATGCAATAGGTCTCGCATTTGTGAGATTTTGAGCTTTTGGCATTGTAAATGATAATGCTGTAGGTGAGTAGGGGCTGCTTCCTATGGGTACCCCCACTTTTTGCTGTGATTCTCTTGTTTTTTGACTTTAGTGTGGCTGTGGGCCTGCTAATCAGACCCACAGCCCAGCTGTTCTCTCTCTAATTTGACACCATGTTCTTTAGGTACATACCAGATTGTTACTGGGTCACCCTTGTGAGCCCCTGTAACAGTGTACCCTAGGTACCCAGGGCATATGTGCACCCTAGGCCTACCAGGGGCTGCAGCATGTATTATGCCACCCCTGGTTTGCCTCCCAAACTGACACCACAGGTCTGTTCACACAGCCTGGGTAAGGTGGTGTAATCACCCCTTACTTAGATATAGTATACCTATATCTACCTTTATATAAAGACACATATACACCTATAATAAGCCACTCCTATGGTAGGCCTCGACAATCCTGGAGGCAGAGTGCTTGGTTTTATGTGAGAGGGTGCCCTAGCATGAGCTGAGCCCCTCTGCAGCTTTCGGAACCATCTCCTTATAGCTGTTCTATGATATAGCCATACCATATACTCTTAAGTGCATTATAATCCTTGTGGTTAATACTAACTTTGATTTGGCTTAATCAAAACATGTCGTTTAAGGTGTCAAACACTTTGGAATACTACCCCCCTGCCAATTCTGGCGGCGGGGGTAGCATTCCACCCTTCTAGAGGAAAAAGACATGTAAGTTACTGCTTTACACGGTTAAAGTTAAACAGAGCCTCAGCATCACAAAATGGATGCTGCTGCCACAGACATGAGTCTGACGTCCTGTTGCTGGACGAAACTCCAGCAGGGGAGGCCTGGTCAATAGGTTTCCTGTCCAGGGAGGTGCCAGCACCTCCCCAGACAGGGGTTTTGTGTATTGGGGCAGGGAGGGCTGCATTCAGTGAATGCATCTAGACACTGTCTGGGGCACACAAGGTGCTTCATGCATAGCCCGGTTCAAACCAGTTGCTGGGGCACTCCAGCCCCCGCTCTGGCGTGAAACTGGACAAAGGGAAAGGGGTGTAACAACCCCCTTCTCAGGTCCACCCATAGGAGGGACCTAGCCAGGTACTCCAGCCCCTAACCTTAGTATAAGAATAGGAGCTGTGTCCCTAGGACTTTAGATTACCCTGGATGAATCTTCACAAGACATATCCTGGACCTTCGACGTTCCATTTCAACTGGAAGATGGAGTGACCACCCTGTGTAAACAGGCACCAACAGCAACTTTGCCAGTCTGCAGTTTCAAGGCTCCCGTCGGAACCCAAAGACTCTGCTACTCAAGAACTAGACTTTCAGACTTTTCTGACCCTGACCCTCATCCACAGCAAAGCCGAGACCCATGGCGGACACGAGAGACGTGGGACCGGACATCTTTGACATCCTGCATTTTGCTACCTGCACTGCTTTACTGAAGCCTCAGTAAGTTGTGCATTTGGGTACAAGAAGCCCCATCCCGAGCACCATTTGCACCAAAGCTCAGGTCCCCATACTCCCCGAGTGTCCCGTGGGCCCTGCCTTTGCATTTGAGCTTGACGCGTCTTCCCAGTTTCTTGCCCATTGGCTAGTGAGCCCCCTGAAGATGCCATCTTGAATCTAACTTGCTTTCCTGGTTGCTCCAGGCTTGCTCCAGCTTCCCTGAAAAGGAGAAGCGCCACAGACCTTGCTGTTCTGCAACAAAGCCAATCTTGACATTCTGCGTGGGATGCGGTTGCCAGGGCTTGTTGAGTCCAATCCGGATACCGACGCCGCAGTCATCTAGATCCATTGTGGGAAAGCTCGAATCCCAACATCGCCTGGTTCCTTCCTGGTTCCTTCCTGGTCACTGGCTAGTGACCCAGACTCTGTCCCCTCTGCTTTCAGGTTCTTCACATCTCCGATCCACCCTTGGATCCACCCGGACACTTTTCCTCTGGTCGCCTGCAGCACTTCTTTGCAGCTCTACATAGAAAACGACGACGAAACCCGACATGAAAAGACACCTATGCACCCGGCTTCCCTGGGTGAGGTAACACGAGTACTCCGGTGTTCCCGTGGGTCTTGACTCTCAGAGTGTCCTAGTTTAAAAGGGTTCCATCCTAGTCCATCCGGAAGTATCCTTATCTTGTAACTTTGTATCTTTTACGATCTCTATAGACAGTCAATTGGAACCCGTGCCGGTGTTTAGACACTGCATGCGGCTCCCCTGGGTCTCCTACTTCCTAACCGTTGGTTGTTTAGTGTAGCCCCAGCGATTCGCCAGGCCCTAGGCCTGCTTTCTAACTCTCACTTGGTACTTATACCACTTTCTTAGTATATGGTTTGTGAGGCCCCTAAGTCATAACGTATACTGTGCAACTTATCGTATATTAACTGTGTGACTTGTATTGTATTTTGTATTTTTACCTCTGACCTCATAAAGAGTGCAGAGGGGTTGTGTTTAGATTAAATACATATATATTTGATATATACCTTGTGTGGTGTCCTTTCATTTGGTATTCAAGGGATTATATATGGTAAAACAACTTGCTTAACTCGCCTACTGAAGTCTTAGCCTAAAGACTGCTGGTTCGTGCTACCACTAGGATAGCTTTCTATAAGGTTGACTTTACAACCACCATCAATAAGGGTTGATTAGACTGGTGCAAGGTGCCCACTAGAACTAGTGGACATCATATGCCAGGCTAACTTCTCACAAATGCCATTTATTTATGTGTTTGTTTTTTAAAACAGATAAAAAAGGCATTGTCATGAACAATAGCTTAAACTTTTGCAATGCTTGTTTTAGTACTGCAGGCTTCTTTAAAGTTTTAGGGCCAGGTGTAGGTAGGCCAATACCGGTCGGTAACGGCCAAAATTACCGAATTTCGGTCGTTACTGACCGGTATTGGGCATTTGAGATGTAGGAGGCAGGTTTAAGGATTCGATAATTTACCGAACTGTACTTTAAGGAATCAGTAAATTACCGAATCCTTTTACTCAAGTGAGTGCATTTTTCATTTAAGGATACATGAAGTAAGTGTGGTGTCTTTCTATTTATGATCTGCGAACACTAACTATTAGATGAGTTTCTCTTTTCTACTGCTTGGTTATATCATGATTTGATATGAGCACTCAGATGATTGCTGTTATTTCATGTACAAAAGCTTTAGGTCATTTGTGACTTCAGATTATATCGATTCAGGGATTTTGTTTGTTCTGGAAATCATGTTTTTGAATCATGTTTTTAAACTTATTTGTAACATTGTATTGTTGACCGTTTTTTGGATAATTCAAATGCTGATATTTTCTTGTATTTGTGATGAAATTACTTATGCTAATGTTAGAATATGACACAACAAATGACGCTAAGCAATGACAAGATTCTGAATGTTTTCTATTATATATCTTAAGTTAAATCAGTGACTTTTTCCTGAAGAAGGCGTTCTAACCATGCCGAAACGCGCGTCGATAGATATAAGTGATAAAGATTGCCACCTTTATACATTTTTGTATATATTATTGAATTATAATGAAATGAGTAAATTCATTTGTGGAATGTATAATTAATGTTTTTAATTTCATGCTCTTGTTTTAATAATTAAATATATAATATTTTTCTACATGATTCTCTTGTCTACTTTTCCCTGTATTATGTTTCTGCATTTGGACTGTTTTGCTATAATTGCCTAGGAAGTTTTTCTCTCAAATTGTGTGTGTGTTTGTGACTATGTGTGTGGTTGTGTGTGTGTGTGGTTGTGGTTGTGTATGTGTTTGTGGTTGTGTGTGTGTTTGTGGTTGTGTTGTGTGTGTGTGTGTGTGTTTGTGTGCGTGTGTTGTTTTGTGTGTGTGTGGTTTTGGTTGTGCGCGGTTGTGTGTGTCCTTGTGGTTGTGTGTGTGTGTGTGTATGTGTGAGAATGTGTGTGTGTGTGGTTGTGGTTGTGTGTGTGATTGTGTGTGTGTGTATGGTGTGTTCATGTGTGGTTGTGTTTGTGTGTGTGTGTGGTTGGGTGTGTATGGTTTGTGGCTGTTTGTGTGTAGTTGTGGTTGTGTGTGGTTGTGTGTATGTTTTTATGTGTGGCTTTGTGTGTGATTGTGGTTGTGTGTGTGTGTGTGGTTCTGTGTGTGGTTGTTGTTGTGTGTGTGGTTGTGTGTGGATTCTGGTTGTGTGTCTGGTTGTGTGTGTGTGTGTGGGCCTGCAAAGCGCATCCAAACTCAACCTTCAAGACAATTTCAGCCTGGCAGATAATCTCCAAGAAATGTTTCCCTGCAACCCTCAAGGCTCCATGCCCAGTGTGTACCCGCTCAGTACCCAGGACACCCAACTACACAGAACTGAATTCACCCTGAGAGAGGGGCTCTCCCTGAGACGTGGCCCTCCCTTCAGCCTCCCAGAAAGCCAGGAAGAAGGCTCCACAACACCCACATGTGACTGGAGTATTGAGGTCAAAAGTGACTCAGACTGGGGGGTGGATTCGGCTTTAGGCGGGCCTTCAAACGACACAACAGGGAACAGCAAGATGGGCGAACTGCTCGACGAGCTGCTGCTGAAGTGGATGGGGGAGCCAACGGAATGCATTGTCTTTGAACAGGGGGGGGGGTGCGTGAGGAAGCTCCAGTGACATATTTTATGAAAATAAACAAGCCTCAAACTAACACGGGTGTGGGATGGCATTAGAAGGCTGGCACCAGTTATTACCAGATACGAGAACGTCAGTTGTGACGGAGGAGAGAGAAGCCACTCCCCAGTGCCTTTGGGATTATAAAAGTACCCAAAAGGAAGGACAGGGTTGGGTTGTTGGCCACTGTCTTAATACCCAAAGTCTGGTTCCCCTACAAGACACGTAATAAAAAATGGGATGCCCCAAGGGTATTCCTTATTGATGGAATGTGGCCAAATGCGTCACACTGGAAAGACTTTGAAAGGACAAAACTATTCAGAAAGTCGTAGTGTGCTAACATTTTTAATGTTGTGACATTTCCGCTAAAGCTGGTAGTAATCGGTACTCACAGGGAAAGAAATGTTCAGTGCATGGGTCTGCTTTCCTTCACTCCGTCTTTGGAACAGATCATGAAATGTACGATGCTTAAAATGTACACACCTCAATTTTGGACCCTATAAAACTCCCTTTGGCTAGGCGCTGTTTTCAGACCACGAAACCCACGGAAACTGCATTTTATGAAACTATTGTTATTTTTATTTGACATGTATACAATGCTAGCTGGCGCTCGTGTAACCTCGTAACGCTATGTTGCCATGCAAGTCTGGTTCATTTTAAGCTCAAATGTTTTATCTCAAATACAAATTATATTCTAACAGAAATTCCGAAGTTCTAAACAGGCCATCACATCTGAAAGCCAGTGGGGCTGTGTTCGAGTGAGCCACAAATACACATATAAGCATGTAAATCCACTGTACAGTACACATACAATTGTTATGGAATGTTTTAGGTTACTTTTCAAGTGGCAAATGTTTTTTCAGAAGTGAGTATTCAAATTATAAGTGTACTGGCGCAGGGCTGGGGACAGGCGGTATTTATTGAAATGTACCCACTGCTCTGCAAGAAAGAAAAGCGGAACCCGCATCTGGAAAAACTAGAGAGAGTATAAAGGGAGTGGTGCACGCACGGCCGTCATGCGACGCGAAAGAGAAAGTGATTGCGATCAAGCGCCCACTGCGCTGGAAAAACAAGAGAGAGTACAAAGGGAGTGGTGCGCGCTCGGCCGTCTCGCGACACTAAAGTGAAAGATGGCGCACATTCACTGCAAGCTGTAGCCAGCGGTAGCATTTTTTGAAGCCCTTACTTAAAGTCTCGCCAGACCAGCGCAAGCGCTGTGTCAGGCGAGACCTAAAAAAGTAGTCTATTAAAACCATACCTTTTATCGCTAGGCAATAGTTCAAAGGGCCCAGCAAAGTCAACAGCCAGTTTGGACCAAGCTTCTTCAGGGATAGGTACTGTATGTAAAGGTGTTTTGACAGTTCTCCAAAGCTAGTCAGAAACCAGACAAATTTGACAATTGCTAATCCAGTGAGACACATCTTTGTCCAAGGCGTGCCACCAATAGTGTTCTTTTAACTTTCTGCAGATACACCAATTCCCAAATAGCCATGAGCTGCCTGGAAATTTTGGAAGCGACCTTCATGAGCTGCCTGAAATTACTTGAGGCGAAGTGAAACAGAGGGAACACACAGATCTCACCGCAAGAGTATGTTCATCAAAGCCACTTTAGTCAGTTAACCCCTTCCATGCTGGGCCGTTTCCGCCGCTGTGCGGTAAACAAACGAACAGGGGCGGGCCGTGACGAACCCCAGCCGTCATCAGCACACGAGCACTGTGGAGCGTGACGGCTGGGGTTCGTCATCAGCATGGAAGGGGTTAATTAACACCATAAAGGTAAACAACATAAACAATATACAACACCAATACACAAAAAACATGATTAAAATAATCTTATGCACCCTACACTTAATATACAGTTGGAATAAATCTAGACCAAGGTGTTTTAGTAAAATCTCTAAAACAGGGAGGACAATCGTGTATTCACCTTCATTCATATCCTGTAAATTGTGCACCACTTTTAGAAAGTTCGTAATCTACGATGGATAGTTATTCGGAAATGTGAGCATATGATTCCAGGGGTGCAGGCAAGGATGGTTCTTAGCTCATTGGGGGACGTTAGATTTCTCATAGGACTCAACCCAGAACAGGCTCCTGTACCAAATATGTCCTCAATGTTGGCTACAACACACGCAATATCATTAAATGTACACTCTAAGGCAATGTCACTAAGTAGTAACCTGGAGAGACAGGCTGCTCTAACATTATGACAACCTGAAATGTGGGAGCAACCACTGACCCTCCTGGTAGGTCGCTCCCCCTCCACGCAGCTCCGACTGTGTGCTCCTGCTGCCGCTTGTAAGGGTCCTCTGTCCTCTTTGCTTCTGTGCCACTGTCTCCCCCTCTTGTGCCTCGCTTTCTGCCCTCTGTTCAATCCATTTTTCCTTCGTTTTTTGTGCCTTTCTGCCCTCTGTTCCACCCGTTTTTCCTTCGTTTTTTGTGCCTTTCTGCCCTCTGTTCCACCCATTTTTCCCCTCGTTTTTGTGCCTTTCTGCCCTCTGTTCCGCCTGTTTTTCCCTCGTTTTTTTGTGCCTTTCTCCCCTCTGTTCCACCCGTTTTCCCCTCGTTTTTTGTGCCTTTCTGCCCACTGTTCCACTCGTTTATTGTGCCCTTCTGCCCTCTGTTCCACTCGTTTTTTTGTGCCCCTCTTGTCTTCTGTTGCACTCGTTTCCCCCTCCGTTGTGCCCCCTACAGCCCTGCTCCTGCCCCCCTGACTGCCCACTGCCCAATCGCTGCTCCCGCCTCCCAGCTGCTCCTCCCTCCCACCTCCCCATATATGCCGGACGCTGCGCGGTGAGGTGAGCGACCCCTGACCCTCCTGGTAGTCGCTCCCCCTCCACGCAGCTCCGACTGTGTGCTCCTGCTGCCGCTACCACTACCGCTGGTAAGTGTCCTCCGTCCTTTTTGCTTCAGTGCCACTGTCCTCTTGTGCCTCGTTTTCTGCTCTGTGCCACTCATTTCCCCCCTTGTGTCCCATTTTGCCTTCTGTACCAGTTTCCCCCTCTTTGTGCCTTGTTTTCTGCTCTCTGCCACTCGTTCCCCCCCTTGTGCCTCATTTTGCCTTCTGTACCACTGTTTCCCCCTCTTTGTGCCTTGTTTTCTGCTCTCTGCCACTCGTTTCCCCCCTTGTGCCTCATTTTGCCTTCTGTACCACTGTTTCCCCCTCTTCGTGCCTCGTTTTCTGCTCTGTGCCACTTGTTTCCCCCCCTTGTGCCCCATTTTGCTTTCTGTACCACTGTTTCCCCACAGCTGTGCCCCCTGCACACTCGCTGCTCCCGCCTCCCAGCTGCTCCTCCCTCCCACCTCCCCATATATGCCGGACGCTGCACAGCCATGCAGCGGACGCGCGCAGCGGGCGAATGGCTGGCATGCCGAAGGCGCGCCTAAGGCAAGCTAATCTGCGCCCGTCCACGCCTGGACCGTGCCCAGCGCCAGAACCCCTGGACCCCGTGAACGCCACGACACCAGACTCTACTACAACGCCAGCACCCTCCACACACTCAACGCCGGCCGAAAACACACCTGCTTCCAGCCACCCCGAAATGGACCCACAGACTCTTCTCCTGCCGCACCTGCAGCTTCACCTGCGACAGAGCCACCAAACCTCCAAGGACTGGACCCAAACACCTCCACTGCATACTCCTCAACACCCGCTCCGCACGCAAACACACTGTCGAGCTCTGGGATCTGCTCAACACCTTCACCCCAGACGTGGCCTTCTTGACTGAGACCTGGTGGAACGACTCCTCGGCGCCCGATATCGCCATGGCCATACCGGACAGCTACAAGATCACCCGCAGTGATCGCGCCAATGGAATCGGAGGAGGAATAGCCATCGTCCACAAGTTCACCCTCAAGGTCGCCACCCACGCAGACGACACCCTGAACACCGCCGAACACCTCCAATTCCGGATCTACACCGACCCCAACACAACCCTCAGAGGAACACTCATCTACAGACCCTCCGGGCTCAGTTCAGCGACTCCATCGCTGACCTCGCCAGTACCCACGCACTCGCCTCCACGGACTACATCCTCCTCGGGGACCTGAACTTCCACCTCGAGAACAACAACTACGCCAACTACGCCACCCTGAACCACAACCTCACCAACCTTGGCCTCAGACAACTCGTCACCGCACCCACCCACGCCGCCGGCCACCCGCTGGACCCCGTCTTCTCCACAGGCACCCACGTCGCCTTTGACCACACCACCGAACTCCACTGAACCGACCACCAGGTACCTCAACGACCGCCTGACCTTCTACACTCCCACCCACCAACTACGATCGACCAGCCACGCTCTCGCCGCCGTGCCACGCATCCGAAAAGCCACCATGGGAGGAAGATCCTTGGGGGCGTGGCTTGACACGCGATGCTGCAGGACGTGCCTGGGTAGAGCTCCGGTTTGAGCCTTCCTATACCGGGCCATTTCTCCGTCAATTCTGCCGCTGCAGCCCCGGAACTGCGGGCGGACCTGCCCATGACCCACGGGCACAAGCTGCGCGAATTTCAAGGAACTTGGACACGGGGCTCCGCACCGTGATTTCCCGGACGCCAGCTGCCGCCCGAGCTTAGACCTTGCGGGAGGCGAGATCATGCGAGGCCGCGGCTTCACTCCCCTGTGAGGGCCCCGTGGGGGGGCCTGCTGGTAGCGGCGCGGAGACGGAGGCGCCGAACGACTACCTGACACCCGCCTACAGGCTGGGGACCGCCTGGGGCCCTGCTGGCTTTTTGAGGACTTTGGAGGCGGGGCTCTGCACCGCGATCTGCCGAGAGACTGTGGCCGCCCGGCCCTAGACCCTGCCGGGTAGAGGAATCACGAGAGGCCGGGGCTTCACCTTCCTGAGGAGGCCCCGTGAGGGAGATTAACGGAGGGAACGCGGTGGCGGAGGCTCTGCGCAACTGCCCAACACTACCCGGGCCCATCGGCGGACCGGAGACCACCTGGAGCCCTACAGGCAACCCGAGGAGGCACACTAGCGGGGCCCAGCAACGCACAACTTGTAGGCTGCCCCCAGACTGGCCCACACGGGCGGGCCGCCCGACTCCCGGCATCTACGATCAGTGTGACCGCGAGTACTGACGCGGCGCCTGGTGGACCTGGCCCCGAGCTACTGCCCACTGCCTCTACGGCTGCGACGCCGGGCGGTCCGGCCCAACTGCCGCACCGCTGCCCCGGGGCGACTCCCTGACGACGTTGGAGTGGAGACGGTGGTGGAGGCCTGCTGTGGGGCGGAAACGGACGCTGCCTCGGGACTGAAGGTAGGGCGGGAGGTCCGTGCCTGCCCCTGAGACACGCCACATAGCCCGGCGCCCCACCTGCTCGGACACTTGTAGTGGCCAGACTGCATCTCTGGACCGTGCACCTGGCGGACTAGGCGACGTCCACCATCGGAACCAGGCGGCGCAACACGTGGCCGCAGCCCCTGCTGGGAGGCACACTTAACAGTACTTGGAGCGCCTGGAACGCACTCAGACCCAATGAACCTGAGGGTAATGATTGATTGGCTTGAATAACCTGACCTGGCCCTACTGCACTCCCCCCCCACCGCCCTGCTGATCGGACCGCTCCGACTGCGCCCCTAACCCGAGTTGGCCCTACGGGGGTCGGAGGAGGACGGAAGAGGCGCCCGCCCGGAGTGAGTCAGGGGCGCACATACCAGACCTTTGACCTGTGAAGCCGAGGAGACCGTTCCTCGCTGCCGGGGGCGCCCCCGGGGCCCTCCGGCCACACGGGCGCTGCCCCACGGCTGTGACACAGGTCCTCTGAGAAGCTGCCGCGCTCGCTGTGCGAAAGGGGAGCAGCAACTGCATAGGGACCTGGCCCTCCCCGTCGCCCTTCCGCCGTTGCACCGGGCCCGGACACTCGGCCCCTCACGGAGACAGGAGGGTCGACGACACAAGCACTGCCTGGCTCATGTCTGGAGGCGTGAAAACACGTACCGGAGCAGGCAACACGCAAACGAAGGGGAACCAGACGAAGACGACGGCCAAGATGGATGCGGACCAGGTGGCGTCGAAGCTTGACAGTGTCCTAGCCGCCATGGAACGCATGGAAAACTCACTCCAGCAGACACGTACCTCCCTGGAGGCTAGGATAGATGGAGTGGCGATAGATCTCACCCACCTCGGGGCCGACCACAAGAAGCTACAGGACCGCACTTCGGCGCTGGAAGGCACAATGGCAACTGTTGAGCCCAAGGTCACACGGGTGGACAGGCAAGTACAAGATCTCCTAAACAGAGTGGAGTTCCTGGAGGACCGGGCGGAGGATGCGGAAGGAAGGGCGCGACGAAATAACATTCGCCTAGTGGGTGTTCCGGGGAAGTGGGAAGGGACGGACCCAGCCCGACATGTGGAAGACTGGTTGAGAGATCTGCTGCCGGAAGGTACACTTTCGTCTTACTTTGTGGTGGAGAGAGCCCATCGTGTTCCCACGAGGCCCCTGCCCCCTGGCTCCAATCCTAGACCATTCATCCTTCGCGTCCTCAACTACAGGGACCGCGACGCCATACTTCGTGAAGCCAGGAAGATGGGAGACGTTACCATTGAGAACGCTACTGTGATGTTCTTCCCGGACTACACAGTGCAGGTCCAGAGACAGAGACACAACTTCCTGGCGGTGAAAAAGCGACTGCGCCAAGTGAACCTGAAATATTCGCTCCTATTCCCTGCCAAACTGAGAGTGGTGGCACAGGACAAAACGCACTTCTTCACGAGTCCCGATGAAGTGGAGGCCTGGCTGGATGGGGGTATGCCTGAGGCTCCGCGGAGAGCGCAGAGGACCTCTACCATGGAGAAGACCCGAGGACCTCGACGTCGGCGCCGCCGCGGGACCCCGACGCCGCTGCAGCCCGGATCCGCCTCGACCCACTCCCCGCCCGTGGACCTTATTTTGCAGGAGCAACGGGATGCGCTACGCAGAGCTGCGGAACTTAACATCTCCCCGGCGCAATCGCCGCACCCTGGCACAAGCCCAGCTGCATCACTGACGGACGACGAGGCGATCTACGGCATCCCAGACACCCAGCAATCGGGGGGACCCCCCGACGTCACACCCCAAACGGCGGACCTCTTTGGTTAACATGTGATCAGAACTGTCCCCTCCTGCTCACCACAAGATGTGACGCTGTACGACCCACCGCTTGGCTGCTCTGACTCCTTACTGGGTGGATTACGGACCCCTTGAATGGTGAGAGAGATTGCTGCTGCCACTGGGGGAGACACCAGGCACTGTAAGTACTATTTTCGTTTTTATGCGCATGATCTGACTGCCCTCAGCGCAGACTTGAACAATTGGCTTGCGGAACTGCTTCGAACATTTGCCACAGCAGGAGCCGCTCGTGGAAGAGGCGCCCCCCCTTATGGAACTATAGCCCCTCCTATGGCTGCTGGGGCGGGCCGCTGACACCGCATTGGGTGACGGTCACTGGGCAGCTCCTGATCCGCAGCGGGCTCCATACCTTGCCCGGGAAGGACACATGGCTCCCATAGGGACTACAATGCTGTACCTGTTGCTAGTTACAAGTCACTTTTTACCCCCCAGGACTGTATAGTTTGCGAGCTCATTAGAGTGTTTGGACGGCGACATGTTGTGCAGCCGACCTTTTGGAATTACATTCCCTGTTGCCATGTTGTGGCTATATGTTTTCCCTTTCTTCCCTGTCCCCATACCTTGCTGGAGGCTAAGGCACAGTACGAGAGACATCGACTACATTTTAGAAGCGGGGGTGATGCATAGCGGCGGGCGGGACGGACTGTTGTGGGGGCGGTGTGGGGCGGACACTAAAGACCCTGGCTACCACGACACAGATGGCTAGCATACAGATATGTACCTGGAATGTTAGGGGAATGCACACACCGGCTAGGCGCTACCACATATACTCATACCTGAAGCGTCACAAGATTAACGTCGCGCTGCTACAGGAAACGCATCTGAACGGGACAGAAGTGAGGGCACTACACCGTAGATGGCGGGGGAAACTGTACGCCACGGAGTATTCCTCGTACGCGCGAGGGGCGCTGATATGGGTCCGCCCGGGGACTCCTTGGGTGTGCGAGGAAGCTGCGATTGACGACGAGGGCAGATTTGCAGCCGTGCGGGGCAGACTGGATGGGCATCAGGTGGCGCTGGTATCTCTATACTCCCCTAATGTTGATCAGGGTGGCTTCCTGGACCGCCTCTCGCAAACGATGGCGATCTGGCGGGAGTCTTCATGGGTGTTGGGTGGCGATTACAACTGCACCTTGGACACGACATTGGACCGCTCCCTGCCCCCCCCACTACATGCCCCTACGAGAAATGCCACGAAAGACCTACTAGAGTGGGCGGCGCGATGGGACCTACATGATATCTGGAGAACACGCAACCCAGGCGCGAGGGTGTACTCGTACTATTCAGGCGCGCATGGCCTCCACGTCCGCCTTGATAGGTTCATGGCGTCCACTGACATACTGCCCCACGTGACGGACACATACTACATGGGCCGCACTCACTCCGACCACAACCCTCACCTTCTATTTATCACTTGGGAGCAGCCGCTGCCCCCTGTGCCCACCTGGCAAATGCAGCCCGCGCTGCTAATGGATGCACCCTTCCGCGACTCCCTACTCACATGCACTGCTCAGTACTTTGAGGACAACACAGGCACGGCCTCCTCTCCCCAAGTGGAATGGGATGCGTTTAAGGTGGTGGTGCGCGGACACTGCTTGCGGACACAGGGCCAGATTAAGCACCAACTGGAACATGACCTTACCGGACTAGAAACAGGCTTGCTTGCCAGGGAGGGAGACGCTGTGGAGGGTGACGAGGCTCCACTGCTGGAGGCGCGCGCAGAACACGCGGCGCTGCTGGAACGCCTCAAACACATCAATTATACTGCACACTCGGCGAGGACACATCACCTTAGTGACAGGCCTGGTAGGCTCTTGGCCTGGCTGATTTCTCAAGAGGACCGCGCGGCCCCTGTGACGGCCATACAGGAGGCGGGCGGGACTACTGTGTATACACAGCGCCGCATACACGACACCTTTGTTGCGCATTATACCTTGCTGTACCGCTCCAGACTACCAATCCCGCACCCAGACATTGCCGGCTACCTTGCCCCTTTACAGATGCCACACTTGACAGTGGCGCAACAGAACGAACTAGGGGCCCCTCTTGCGGCGGACGAACTCCGTGAGGCAATCTTCCACCTGTCCAACGGCAAAGCACCGGGCCCTGATGGACTCCCGGCGGAGTTTTACAAGGCCGGCTCGGATATTCTTATTCCAGAGCTTCTAAAGATGTACAATGCAGCAGCGGAGGACTCCATCCTGCCCCCGACGCTGAACGAGGCTAATCTGATCTCCATCCTGAAGCCGGACAAAGACGGTACCAGAGTGGGCTCATACCGCCCCCTGGCGCTGCTTAACACGGACTACAAAATACTGGCCTCCACACTGGCCCGAAGGCTGGCTCCCCATGTGCCTCATTTGGTGCATCAAGATCAGAATGGCTTTGTCCCAAAGCGTCACACCTCCCACAACATCCGTCGCCTCTTCCGAGTGCAGGAATATGCCATCCGGCAGTGGCCCAGAGCGGGCTGCCTCGTTCTCGATCTGGAGAAGGCCTTTGACTCCGTGGAGTGGCCATACCTGCGAGCGGTCGCGGAGAAGTTCCACCTGGGAGAAGGATACGAGGCCATGGTGGACCTGTTGTACGACAAACCATTGGTCAGGGTACGCACGGGCCAACTACACTCCAATGCCATCCGGGTGCGCAGAGGCACTAGACAGGGCTGTCCTCTGTCCCCGCTGCTGTTTTCCCTGGCCATGGAACCTCTAGCCACGATTCTTAGAGCACAGGGGCCAGACTGGGGCATCCCGCTGGCGGATGGTCTACATGCGGTGTCGTTGTATGCAGACGACCTGCTCCTATACGTCAGGGACATAACCGCAATCCCCACCTCTCTCACTGCCGTCTTTGCTGCATTTGAGGAGATGTCGGGCCTCAGGGTCAACTGGTCCAAATCTGGGGCCTACCCCTTTGGCCCAGACACGCCCGAGTGCGACGTGCAACTGGGCGGAGGCAGATTACAGTGGTACCCCACCTCCTTTCGCTATCTGGGAATACAGATTTATCGGAACCCGCTGGACATCTTGGAGGGGAACCTCGTTAGGACGATCGCCTCGATACGGGCGCAGGTCCGCTTTTGGAATACCCTCCCACTTAATGTCCCAAGCCGCATAGCTCTGTCTAAAATGATTGTGTTGCCCCGGCTACTCTACTATTTCGCGAACATACCCACTTATGTCCCAACCAGGATATTTAGAGACCTAGAGGTGCTACTCCGCGACCTTATATGGAACAGCGGCCGCCCACGAGTGGCACTGACGAAGATGTACATGCCAACTGACTCGGGAGGATTGTCAGTTCCCAATCTAGAGCTGTATTACCTTGCGGCACAGACGCAATGGGTGGCGTACTGGCTGAGTGGCAAATATCTTGAAGATACAGCCTCGGAAAACGAGGCTGCATGGACGCAAACGCAGATTAATACACTATTTCACCCGCTCACCCAAGCACGATGCCCCTCCCAGCTGCACGTGGCGGTGGCGCGGAAATGTTTCCTGAGGTGCCTACGCCTTACCAGAGCGACCAAGCCGTATGCCCCGGTCATACCACTGCTGGGCACACCGACCCCGGCGGGGATCCTCACGGAAACGCGCTTGGAAGCATGGGCACGGGCGGGGGTGGACACGCTGAGCGACCTGTACGCTGAAGGCAAATTGCTTACCTTCGCAGCCCTGGCTGACAGCGCAGATCTCCCGGCTGGGCAGTTCTTGCAGCACGCGTCGCTACTGCGCACGCTCACAGCCTCCTGGGGTGAAGTGATGGAAGAACTCCCGATGCATTGCTATATCCAGTACCTGCATGTCATGGGCAACGGATCGCACATCATACACTGGCTGGCGCAGGCGTTACAGACACACTCGCAACCTTCTACACAGCCGCTGCGTGACAAATGGGCGGCGGACAGGGGCCGGGACTGGACCGATAAGGAGTGGGCGATGGTCTTGGCGGGACCGACCAACATCCCTAGAAACCCCCGCTTTAAGATTATACAGTACTATTTGCTCCAGCGCGCATACCTCACGCCGGATAAAATCAATAGGTACTTCCCGCTTGCGGATGCGGCCTGCCAGCGCTGCTCTCTACCGGGAGCGGACTTGCTACACATGCTGTGGCACTGCTCTGAGGTGAGGGAATACTGGGAAGTAGTCCTGAAACTCCTCTCACATGGAGCTGAAGAGAGGCTACCGCACACCTGGGAAGCGTGCGTTCTCGGGTTATACAAACGCACTAAGTCCAACAAAGTGCAAGCGCGCTTTTGGGACATGGGCCTCATCACAGCCAAACGCCTGCTCACCAAGCATTGGAAATCTGCTACCCCTCCCCACACGCAGCACTGGCGAACGTCCTTCACTAACTGGGCGCGAGCGGAAAGTGCCGTGCTCCTGAGGGAGGAAACGGCGGGACTACGCAAGTTCCCCATCGCCCAGCTCTGGGACGATCTCCTCCAGACGTATCAGGAGGCCTGCCAGGAACATGAGATGACCTAAGGCGACCACCGCCTGCCTCATAGACGCGCTGGGCGCACTCACATGCCGAGACCTTACCTGGAAGTGCACCATCTCCCCTCCCCCCCGCCCACACACAGCTCCTGTCCTCCTAGCCCTGGTCCCTCTGGCTGCTTACCCCCCCCCGCTACATCACACGATGATCTCCTTCATGCCCCCCCTCCACCCACTCCCTGACCGCGATACATTACCCGACCCCAGTTTTCCCCTGCCGTTATGATGCGGGGGGGATAGTTTAACCGCTGGTCAAGTTCCCCGACCAGACTTACACTTAGCTCTCGATATGGACACTGAGGATAGAGCGACCACTAGGCGACAGCACACTACGAAACGCATGCTACACCTGGAGTACGAAGAGGTACTGACGCTTAGGGCTCCGGCGCACGCAGTGAACAAACACGCGGCAAGGCGGAGTGAACCTGTCCTAACACTGACTGACCGCTGCGCCTGGGGCCTGAGGATTAGTGTGCACGCCCTGCTGCCGCACATGTGGACATCGCTTTTAGGGCTGCGACCTGGACTCGCGAGCATTCACCGGTAGTTTTATGCCTCAGTGAGCTATACCACACACTGATTGTCATGCACGGTAGAGCATTGCAAATGCGAGCCATACCCACAACCCCCCCGAGACCCGCGCATTGCTATGCATTTATACAGCTCTACACACACCTAGGTGAGGTCCCGGGGAACAAGCTGCGACGACTGCGATGCTTGCCTGAATGACACATTTCTACTGTTGTTACAAAAAAAAAGAGAAAATTAGACTGATCATTTCTTATGGGCAATTCCAAATGACAATGCTGATTCCATCATGTATACTGCCGCTGGACCCCCGGGTTGCCAGCTAAATGGCTGTGTCATCCATGCCGTATCACTCTGTTTCTTGACTATTTGATTCGCCCCTCTGTGGGCCATGCAATGCACCCTGTATGATGATGGACAAATGTGAAATAAAGGTCTTCCAAAAACAAAAACAAAAAAAAAAAAAAAATGGGAGGAAGATCCTTCTCCTACCTGGCAGCCAAGACCTGGAACTCCCTCCCCATCCATCTCCGTCTTACTCAAGACCACCTCTCCTTCAGGAAGCAACTCAAGACCTGGCTATTCGAGCAATAACGGACCACCCCCCCCCCAAGCCCCTTGAGACCCTCTGGGTGAGTAGTGCGCTATACAAATTTCTTGATTTATTGATTGATTGATTGACCACCGCAGCATCCATTTCACCTTCAAGAAACCAACCACGCACCACCGCACCCAACAGCTGCCTCGCCGCTGCTGGAGCAAAGTCACCGAAGACCAGCTGATCATCACCCTCGCCCAGAACCCACCCGCCGACCCCACCAACCCAGACGCCACAGCCTGCAACCTCAGACAGTGAATCAACGACTGCGCCAACAACCTCTCCCCACTCAAGAAACCCTCCAATAGCCACGCCAGCAAGAGAGCCACCTGGTTCACCGACGAGTTCCAGACATCCAAACGCGCATGCCGGAAACTGGAGAAGATATGGCTCCACGAACGCACACCGGACAACCACACAGCCCACAAGGACGCCACCCGCAGACTTCACCACCTCATCAGATTAGCCAAGAGATCCTCCTTCAAAGACCGCTTGGATAACTAGTACACGACAGCAAGGAGCTCTTCAGCATCGTAAAGGAACTCTCTAACCCCAGCTCCAACGGCAACTACATACCGCCCTCACAAGAACTGTGCGACTCACTA